>NC_088239.1:71637631-71902631 GCF_036934945.1 Oncorhynchus masou masou | reverse complement strand
TAGGTTAATGAATAATTTAATAGTGAAATCAATAATCTATGCACATTTAGTTCATTCTTTGAAATAGTTTTTGGAAGAGGCTGTTGAATTGTTTTTCAAGGTCAAACTTTGACTGTCTAAATCGTTAAGTCATCTAACTGCTAGACTTTCTTCAGAGAGGAGATCAATTGAACAGCTATTTAAGAACCACTAAACTGTCAGGAGTGTAGCTGACCGGAGTTACAGGGGTCAAATTACTGTCAAGCGCACAGTTGTTTCTTATCCCATCCCCAAACTTATTTCCAAATCCAAATTTTATTGGGCCAGTCTTTCTCCTCTTGAATAAGAAGATAACTTGTACACAACCCTGATTAATGTGTTTAAATTCTCTCTCCACTCAAATATTTGTGAATGTACTGTATATTCCGGGCAGCAGGTAGCCTAGAGATGGGCGGCAGGTAGCCTAGCGCTTAAGAGCATTGGGGCAGTAACCGGAAGGTTGATGGTTCAAATCCCTGTGCCGGCAATGTGGAGAAATCTGCTGTTCTGCCCTCGAGCAAGGCAATTAACCCCCAACAACAACAGCTCCCCAGGCACCGATGACATCGATCAAGGCTACACACTGCACCGGTTTGATTCAGACGGCTTGGGTTAAATGTGGAATAACATTTCAGTTAAATGCATTCAGTCGTGCAACTTTCTAGGTATCCCCTTTGCCACTTCCAGCAGCTTGTGCATTCCTATATCCATCCTTTGTTTTCTGTGGTTCCCAGGAAGTGTAGATGTTCCTTAAGTAACAGCAAATTGAGATCCAAATAAACAAACAAATCCCCTCCCCTTCTTTTCTTCCTCCTCCTTGACCTCCCCCCATGTGGAGGAGAACGGGGCCTTGGAGGACATGGAGGAGGACATCAGCCTAAAGAAACGGAAAGGTGATCACCATGGCAACAAAGACTCTGAGTCCCGAGACTCCGGCCAGGAGGCTGGAGGTGAAAAGGTCAAGAAACGCCGAGGTCGACCTCCGGCAAAGAAACTGCCCCCCAACCCTCCCGAGCTCACCAAGCAGCTTAACACACTGGTGGACATGGTTATCAACTACAAAGACGGGTGAGATTACCAGGGAGAATTTGGGGCGCTGTGGTAATTATGTATTAATGGGTAATGCAATTATATCCACACAATATTAATTAACTACTTATTAGTGATGTGTAGATATGAAGGGCAATGGTGTTTGATGTCAGACCATGTAGGGAATGGTTAGACAGTGTGAGCATTGTGTTGCAGAAATGATTAGATAGAGAGGACCAGCCCTGACTTCTAAAATAGCATGTTTTCTTTCAAATTCTTTAGTTGCACTTGATTAGACTTGCCTGGAACAATGGAACTAAATCTGGCCAATCTGCCACTCCAGGGAGTCTCAATCAAATGCTCAAAGCATTTGAAATAAAACAAATACTATTGCTGGTTGGTAACAGTGCCTGTGCATACTAATTCCAGGTTGGGCCGTCAGATCAGCAAAGGCTTTGTCCAGCTGCCTTCTAGGAAGGAGGTGCCAGAGTACTACGAGTTGATCCGCAAGCCTGTGGACTTCAGGAGGATCAGGGTAGGCTCTGCGGACCATCTACACTGCATCTATAGGCACAGCACCAACCCACCCAAATCTTCCCACATACCAATTCAGCCTAGCACCAACTCTCAGCCTTTCAGCCTACTGGTGGCTCTCCACTAACCCACCAACTGATCTGCTCTTCCCCCAAATCTTCCCACCTACCAACTGGACCAAGGCCTGTTAACGCAGTCATAGATGAAAGTGCTAACCTTTCATCTGTCTAACTGTCCTTCCACAACCCTGTGGTTGTCATTAACAAATCAATATACAGCATTTCCCAGCATCATCCGAGCAAACCTTTCTGTTGATGTTGACTTCAGGTACTATACTGAACAAAAATATAGATGCAACATGTAAAGTGTTGGTCCCATGTTTCATGAGCTGATATAAAATATCCCAAAAATGTTCCATACTCACAAAAAGCTTATTTCTCTCAAATTTGGTGCACAAATGTGTTTATTTCCTTATTTGTGAACAGTTCTCATTTTCCAAGATAATCAGACAGGAGTGGCATATCAAGAAGCTGATTAAACAGCACGATCACTACGAAGGTGCACCTTGTGCTTGGGACATTAAAAGGCCACTATAAAATGTACACAATGCCACAGATGTCTCAAGTTTTCAGAGAGAGTGCAATTGGCATGCTAACTGCAGGAATGTCCACCAGAGCTGTTGCCAGAGAATTTCATGTTAATTTCTCTACCATAAGCTGCCTCCAATCTCATTTTAGAGAATTTTTTAAGTACGTCCAACCGGCCTCACTACTGCAGACCAGTGTATAGAGTTGTGTTGGCGAGTGGTTTGCTGATGTCAACGTTGTGAACAGAGTACCCCATGGTGGCGGTGGGGTTATGGTATGTACAGGAATAAGCTACAGACAATGAACACAATTGCATGTTATCAATGACAAATTGAATGCAAGAGATGCCATGACGAGATTCTGAGGCCCGTTGTCGTTCCATTCATCCGCCACCATCACCTCATGTTTCAGCATGATAATGTACGGCCCCCATGTTGCAAGTATCTGTACACAATTCCTGGAAGCTGAAAATGGCCTGCATACTCACCAGACATGTCACTCACTGAGCATGTTTGGGACGCTCTGGATCGACGTGTACGACAATATCCAGCAGCATCGTACAGCCACTGAAGAAGAGAGGGACACCATTCCACAGGCCACAATCAACAGCCAGATCAACTCTATGTGAAGGGGATGTGTTGCGCTGCATGATGCAAATGGTGGTCACACCAGATACTGACTGGTTTTCTAATCCACGCCCCTACCTTTAAAAATAAAAGGTATCTGTAACTAACAGATGCATATCTGTATTCCCAGTCATATGAAATCCGTAGATTATGGCCTAATGCATTTTTTTCAATTGACTGATTTCCTTATATGAACAGTAACATCCTTGAAATTGTTGCATGTTGCGTTTATATTTTTGTTCAGTATAATGTGCATTGTATTTATGTGAGAGTACATGTTTTCTGTCCATGTGTGTGTTTTTGTAGGAGCGAGTGCGCAATCACAAGTACCGGAGTGTGGGAGATCTGGAGAAGGACATCATACTGCTGTGTCACAATGCCCAGACCTTCAACTTGGAGGGATCTCAGGTTTGCCTCAGGGATGTGATCTAGGCCTGCTGGAGTTCACACCACTGCCTACCGTTTCTACATGAAATCCACATGCCATGATGCCCCCAGCTCTTGATTGTGAGAGGCTAATTCGGTGGCTAATTTGGTTCATGTTATGTTATATGTGTGTCTTTGCTTTAGATATTTGAGGACTCAATCGTTCTCAAGTCTGTTTTTGAGAGTGCACGACAGAGGATCGTCATTGACGATGAGGAGAAAAAGGACAGCACTGCCATCTGTGACGATGGAGGTCGAGACAATCAGTTTGGTTCATCAGAAGGTGAGAGACCCGGCCTTTGTGATCTCAAAATAAACTGTTTGAATGACACATTCTTTTAAAACCCCAATAGTAAGATCAAGATGATGCAGTTCAGTTAACAATGAGGAGATAATTTTCACTTTCACACACCCAAACCATTGTGAGTCTTATCAAGCATTATAATTATTTAGATTTTTTGAATAGCTTGAAAGGATTTATTTTCTCAAAGATCAATGACAGAACAAACTATTATATGGTTGTCATTTTAAAAAGGATATACGATATGTTGTTCCTTTCTCAATCCTCTCTTTTCAGTGAAAACGGTGACAAAGCAGGTGAAACAGAGGATGAAGAAAGAAGAGCGGAGCAGAAAGATGAAGGTCAAGAAGACAGTCTACAGTGATGTAGACAGTGATGAGGATCTGGGGGACAATACAGCTAAAGATGAGGGTTGACCTGGAGGACCAATGCTAGTTAATTTATCCTATTTCTTTCTCTCCACTGTCACTGTTTTTGCAATGCAGCTTATTAGTTCTCACCTTGATAAAGATTTGTCTCATCTCAAGTCAAGAAGGCTACTCAAAGAAAGGAATTTACATACCTAATGATGTTGGTCCTCAAGTAATTCATGCAGCCTTAAACTTTCATGTCTCTTTACTATTATTTTGCCTTTTTGTTCTTTGGGATTTTATGGTGTTGCTCTCTTGGTCCTCATATGGAAGTTATTGTGTGTATCCTTAATGCTTAACCAGAGGTTATCTTCACCCTCTTTTTTCATGAATTGTTTTTGTATTTGAAAATGTTATTACTGTATGTGTGAAATGCCTTCATATGTCTTGGAGCATGATGATGTATTTCTGCTAAGACGGAGACCGCCCTCAGAGAGTGGCGCATGTTGATGACATCGATATATGTTGTGTTACAGGTGTGGGAGATGGCAGAAAATGTTTGGTCAGTTCTTCAATATGACTAGGATGGACACTACTGGATTGTTTCAAATCTCAAAATGTGTGGATTTAAAATGAAATATGATTCTGTAATAAAACTCCAAATGGGAGAATTGTATTTGAACAATATTGTGTGTTCTGAATGACCTGACCACCAACATTGTTTTCATACTTAGTTAGCAGATGTAAACAGATAAAGTTTCAGCTGTAAGTTTTATATTGTATAGTCATGGGCTTCTTGTGTTATTTTTCATCTTTTTCAGTTTGGTTAGAGTGGCAACTGCCAAGTCCCAGGTGACAAACAAGGAGGAAATAGATTTTCCAGCAGGAGACTGTAGGGATTTGTGTTGAGGTATTTTGTGTCTCTCTCTCTCTTGGCAAGACTGAAAGTTGTCATCCTATTCCTATAAAGACGGTCGGTCCTTGGCAGAACATGTCAACAACCAATGGGGAGACCAATTCTGGCAAGAAGTACAAGTCGCTGCAGTAGCTGTACTAAGATCAATTCTGGCAAGAAGTTGCTACAGTTCTTCTATACTAACCATGAGTTGTGTAAAAAAAACAATACATCAGTCAGTGTAGCCAGCAGAAACATATTCTATAGCCCACAGACTGATTATATGGATATTCTTTTATTGTTCAAAGTAACTGTCCACTGAAAATCTCCCTTTTAAAAGTTCATAGTTTGTTAAGTCATGCCAAAATAATGTTGTTGAGTCATCCTATACTCCTATTGGTGGCCAAAGCATAAATTAGAGAGAAAACACTTAAATGAGAGAAAACACACCTCAAACTTGTAACTCAAAAAGACTGTGCAAAAAAATGCTCTTTCCTGTAGAATATGGTCTCATACTCCTGAGGAGAATGGCCAATCAGCGGTCTACTCTCATGGATTTTATGACCAGTATACACCCACATTATTTCAATGCAGAAAAGGAGCTTTTTAACATGTATAATTACCGTTTTTTGGAAGGAAAACGATTTTACTCACAAGTGACCGATCATTCTCTCTTGTGTAACAACATTTGTTACAATAGATAAAAGTAGAGACACAGAGCTACAGAATGGTATATCATACACTGCATTTGAGGAACAATGGGAAAGTAATTCTGCTTTGAAAGTTGATAAACTTGTAACCTCACTTTTGAGATAATGGCCTTTGAATGTTTTGGTACCTACTGGACAGCTCTTCTTTGTCTCCACCCATTCAGCATCGTTCACACCCTCTTAAGCTTTAGCCCCACCCGTCTCTAAAGGTTGATCCTAGCATTCTGTCCTAACAACAGCAGTCAAGCACCCAAGCTAACAGGCTGGTTAGCTTGCTAGCTACTTCCAGACACAAATGAGAGAACAGCTAACTGACCATTTTACT
Source organism: Oncorhynchus masou masou (assembly GCF_036934945.1). NCBI lineage: Eukaryota > Metazoa > Chordata > Actinopteri > Salmoniformes > Salmonidae > Oncorhynchus > Oncorhynchus masou. The sequence goes on along the minus strand of NC_088239.1, from coordinate 71,896,830 downwards.
CTCCATAGCAGAGCTAGTTAGGCTGTTTTATTTTATCCACAGCGTTGGTGATTGCAACTGTGCTGCAACTGTAAATTTGTCACCTATTCTACGCTCTGGCACACTCAGATGAGAGTACTCTGAAATCGGAATAGATAGCCAGAGCTATCAACAGTTGTCGCAGTGCCATTCTATTGAAATGGTAGCTAGGTAAACAATGAGCCATCATCCCAACTCAATACGTTACTACCCTGCATGAATCTGCCGATACAGTTGAAGTTGGAAGTTTACATACAGCCGGGCCAAATAATCTGGGCCACAATCCCTGACATTTAATCCTAGTAAAAATTCTCTGTTTTAGGTTAGTTTGGATCACCACTTTTTTTAAAGAATGGTAAATGCCAAAATAATAGTAGAGAGAAAGATTTATTTCAGCTTTTATTGATTTTATCACATTCCCAGTAGGTCAGAAGTTTACATACACTCAATTAGTATTTGGTAGCATTGCCTTTAAATTGTTTAACTTGGGTCAAATGTTTTGGGTAGCCTTCCCCAAGCTTCCCACAATAAGTTGGGAGATGTTTGGCCCATTCCTCCTGACAGAGCTGGTGTAACTGAGTCAGGTTTGTTGGCCTTTTTGCTCTCACATGCTTTTTCAGTTCTGTCCACACATTTTCTATAGGATTGAGGTCAGGGCTTTGTGATGGCCACTCCAATACCTTGACTTTGTTGTCCTTTAGCCATTTTGCCAGAACTTTAGAAGTATGCTTGGAGTCATTGTCGATTTGGAAGACCCATTTGCAACCAAGCTTTAACTTCCTGACTGATGTCTTGAGATGTTGCTTCAATAACACATAACCTCATGATGTCATCTATTGTGAAGTGCACCAGTCTCTCCTGCAGCAAAGCACCACCACGTGCACCCCCGGTGTTCTTCGGCTTGCAAGCATCCCCCTTTTCCCTCCAAACATAACAATGGTCATTATGGCCAAACAGTTCTATTTTTGTTTCATCAGACCAGAGGACATTTCTCAAAAAAATATTATCTTTGTCCCCATGTGCAGTTGCAAACCGTAGTCTGGCTTTTTCTATGGCGGTTTTGGAGCAGTGACTTCTTACTTGCTGAGCGGCCTTCAGGTTATGTCGATATAGGACTCCTTTTACTGTGGATATAGATACTTTTGTACCTGTTTCCTCCAGCATCTTCACAAGGTCCTTTGCTGTTGTTCTGGGATTGATTGGCACTTTTCGCACCAAAGTACGTTAATCTCTAGGAGACATAACGCGTCTCCTTCCTGAGCGGTATGACGGCTGCGTGGTCCCATGGTGTTTACACTTGCGTACTATTGTTTGTACAGATGAAGGTGGTACCTTCAGGCGTTTGGAAATTGCTCCCAAGGATGAACCAGACTTACGGAGGTCTACAATTTTTTTTCTGTGATCTTGGTTGATTTTTTACATTTTTCCCATGGTGTCAAGCAAAGAGGCATTGAGTTTGGAGGTAGGCCTTGAAATACATCCACACGTACACCTCCAATTGACTCAAATGATGTCAATTAGCCTATCAGAAGCTTCTTAAGCCATGACATCATTTTCTGGAATTTTTCAAGCTATTTATAGGCACAGTCAACTTAATGCATGCAAAACTTGGACTTACTGAAATTGTATACAGGGAATTTTTATTGAAATTATATGTCTGTAAACAATTATTAGGAAAATTACGTGTGTCATGTACAAAGTAGATGTACTTACCGACTTACCAAAATTATAGTTTGCTAACAAGAAATTTGTGGAGTGGTTGAAATACGAGTTTTAATGACCCCAACCTAAGTGTATGTAAACTTCTGACTTCAACTGTAGCTAACCAACCAGGTTCAATGTTTGCTAGCTAACATTAGGCTATAACTAGCAAAGCAAATGGCTCTGAGAAACAAATAATATTACTACACAGATCATACATGTAACGTTAGCTAGCTGACCCAACAACAGCAGTCAAGCAGCAAGCTAACTGGCTAACGTTGGATAGCTTGCTAGCTACTTCCATACACAAATGAGAGAACATCTCACTGTCCATTTTACTTGCCCTATTGAAATTAATACATGCATAGTGGAGTCTTTTGTTGAGACATGTAGCTAGCTAGCAAAAAATGTAACCATAATCCCAACTCATGACGTTACTACTCTACATGAATCTGCAGGTAGCATATCAACCAGGTTCAATGATATCTAGCTAACATTAAGCTATAACTAGCAAAGCAAACGGCTCTGAAATACAAATAATAAGATCATACACGTAACTTTTGCTAGCGAGCCAGCCAGCTAACATTAGCTAGCTAGCTAACAGTACACTTTAACTTGAAATGAAATTGACTTTCTGTCAAAATTAGAAATGTTTAATATCTGAAAATGTACCTAGCTAGACTATCTTATACATCATGGATGGACGCTTCTCTCTGTCACGGATGCCATGGTTTCCCTAATTTGAAGATAAAATCAAATCAAAATTGATTTGTCTCATACACGTGGTTAGCAGTTATTGCGAGTGTAGTGAAATGCTTGTGTTTCTTGTTCCATCTCCTTAGTTAACTTTAATTCCACTGATTTCAAAACTACAGAAAGTGGAGAGCAACACTTATGCAGTTCTACGACACACACACACACATATATATATATATATATATAAAAGATGAGTTAGACAGGATTACCTACACATACTGACCAGCTCAAATAGACAGAAGCATGCTACATGGTAGACCAATCCGAACTAATTTCTCGGCATGTCCAGCCCACTCATTATCTCAGCCAATCATGGCTCGAGGGAAGGTTGCTGTCTTGTTCTGTGGCTAAACCAACTAGGCTTGTAATTTAACAATTGTATTCATATTACAGATGGTACACAAGTTTGTTATTAAAAGGCACATGAAAGTTCACATTTCCCAGAAGGCATTTCTGCAAAAAATGCATTTTGATAAACAAAGAAGTTTGTGCTTAAATGGCTGTCCTGTGAAGTAGTGACCTGCGACATGTGCCTAGTTTCCTGAAACGAGTCCCATACTGTAATTAATCATAGGTCACATTTCATGGAAATCTGGAAACACTGGACAGTTACTTTACTTTTTAGATACACATAAGGTTTGCTGAGACACAAGGAGAGAGGTTCATTACTCATTATTGTGCTTATCACTCGTTTGAATGTAGGATAATGCGGTAGAGAGGGACTTAGCCATCCACTACACTTGTATAGTCTCAGCCAGGAGAAGGGAGAAAGGTAAGTGAAGTGTATCTAGGCTATTATATGCCACTCTCTCCCAGAGCCACTTATGACATGATGAAAAATGTGTCTGAATTGCTTGCATCACTCTTTCTCTCTGAAACAATGATGAATTCATTATGCAAGGAGTAGATTTTGACATGGTATGGAATCTGAAATTCAATGACTGTATTCTGTTCGGTTTTGTGATATGAAAGTCTTTTTACAACAATGTCGTTTACAGAGTACAATACACTTAGAATCAATCAGGAGAGGACTAAGACATATTCAGTCTTAAATTAAATGATTCATAATTCATTTAATTTGAGTGAGTGGTTTTGTTTCAATATCCTAAACCACATTTTCTTTGCACGTACTACAGCTCTCTTGTCATGTTCTGACCTTAGTTCTTTTGTTATGACTTTGTTTTAGTATGGTCAGGGCGTGAGTTGGGTGGGTTGTCTATGTTTGTTTTTCTATGTTGTGTTCTCTGTTTGGCCTGGTATGGTTCTCAATCAGAGGCAGGTGTCATTAGTTGTCTCTGATTGAGAATCAAACTTAGGTAGCCTTTTCCCACCTATGTTTTGTGGGTGATTGTTTCCTGTTTTGTTGTTTGTGTCACCATTCAGGACTGTTTCAGTTTTCATTTCCATTCACTTTGTTATTTTTGTATTGAGTCATGTTGAGTTATTATTAAAGTATCATGGACACTTACCACGCTGCGTATTGGTCCGATCCTTGCTACTCCTCCTCAGAAGAGGAGGAGGAAAGCCGTTACAGAATCACCCACCACCAAAGGACCAAGAAGTGTGGTATCGGGCTGCAGCAGAAGTCTCGGGACTCATGGACATGGGAGGAGATTCTGGATGGCAAGGGACCTGGGCACAGGCTGGGGAATATTGCCGCCCCAAGGCAGAGCTGGAGGCAGCAAAAGCCGAGAGGCGGCATTATGAGGAGGCAGCACGGCAGCGCGGCTGGGGCGAGAGGCAGCCCCAAAAATGTATTGAGGGGAGCACACGGGGAGTGTGGCTAAGTCAGATAGGAGACCTGAGCCAACTCCCGTGCTTACCGTGGAGAGAGGTGGACCGGGTGCGCAGGCATAGCCCGGTGCGTTACATCGCAGCGCCTTGTATCGGCTGGGCTAGAGTGGGCATCGAGCCAGGTGCCATGAAGCGGGCTCAGCGCATCTGGTCTCCAGTGCGCCTCCTTGGGCCGGGGTACATGGCACTAGCCTTCCGCACGGTGTCACCGGTTCGCCAACACAGCCCAGTGTGGTCTGTTCCACCTCGCCGCACTGGCCTGGCGACAGGGAGTATCCAGCCAGGTAGGGTTGTGCATGCTCGGTGCTCGAGACCTCCAGTGCGCCTCCACGGTCCGGTCTATCCCGTACCTCCTCCACGCACCAGGCCTCCGGTGGCAGCCCCACGCACCAGGCTGTCTCTCCATCTCCTTCCTCCAGGTGCTCCCTCCTGTCCAGCGCTGCCAGAGTTGCCCGTCTGTCCTGAGCTGCCAGAGTCGTTCATCTGTCCTGAGCTGCCAGAGCCGCCCGCCAGTCAGGAGCTGCCAGAGCCGCCCGCCAATCAGGAGCTGCCAGAGCCGTCCGTCTCTCTGGCGCTGCCGGAATCGCCCTTTACTCCGGCGCTGCCGGAGTCTCCCACCTGTGCGGTGCTGACGGAATCTCCCGTCCATCCGGGCCCGCTGCTAGGGTCCCCACTCCGAGGTCGGCGGAGAGGGTCGCCGCTCTTAAGGCGCTACGGAGGCGGATTAAGAAGCGGGTAAAGACTATGATGGAGTGGGGTCCACGTCCCGGGCCAGAGCCACCACTGCGGACACCCACCCACCCAGACCCTCCCCTATAGGTTCAGGTTTTGCGGCAGGAGTCTGCACCTTTGGGGGAGTACTGTCACGTTCTGACCTTAGTTCTTTTGTTAGGTCTTTGTTTTAGTATGGTCAGGGCGTGATTTGGGTGTGTTGTCTATGTTCGTTTTTCTATGTTGTGTTCTGTGTTTGGCCTGGTATGGTTCTCAATCAGAGGCAGGTATCGTTAGTTGTCTCTGATTGAGAATCAAACTGAGGTAGCCTTTTCCCACCTATGTTTTGTGGGTGATTGTTTCCTGTTTTGTTGTTTGTGTCACCATTCAGGACTGTTTCGGTTTTCGTTTCCATTCACTTTGTTATTTTTGTATTGAGTCGTGTTGAGTTATTATTAAAGTATCATGGACACTTACCACGCTGCGTATTGGTCCGATCCTTGCTACTACTCCTCCTCAGAAGAGGAGGAGGAAAGCCGTTACATCTCTCAGTAAGTAATGAGTTTAGTGAGTAATTTACCTGAAGAGGGTCTTTTTTTCCAAAAGAATGGCTGCTGGGAAATTCCCTTTCCCTATCAAACAAATGGGTTTGTACCAAAACTCTAGTGCTGAATTACTAATCGACCCCTAGCCTGTATTACTCTGGGTCCACCCGTACATAGAATGTATGCATGCATGATTTTAAGTTGCTTTGGATAAAAATGTCTGCTAAATGGCATATTTTATATTATTGAGGAGGATTGGATAGGTGATGCTTATTGCTTCACCTTGCTTTCTGATTGGCTGGGACCATAGAGATAGATAGAGGACTCATCTTTATATTAGTTCAATATAGCTTTGACAGCATGAGCAGCGCCATTGAGGCTATCTACATTTTGAAGTAGTCTGTTTTTTTCACGATTGTTTTACCAATATGACTCAAACGGGGTCACCAGGAGGGATCAGCCAATGAATTTGGAAGAACACCCAGTGAACTACATAAAAATTGTGGAAGCTCTCAACGGCACTTCCCATGCTAATACTGCCTTTTTGCCACTAGAGGCCTCTATCATCCTCTATGGACGAGCCTTAGGTGCCTAGGGCTTAGACTAGGGGTTTCTGGATAAGATCTATAGAATGATCAGAAGTAACCATGCATCACCCATACTCTCTGTGTCCCCCCTCCCCTCTTTACCAGCAGGTGGGGCAATCGAGCCATTCAGTCCAATCATGTCAAAACTACAGTCCCCTGGGACTGCTGTATCTGCTGCTGGTGTTGGTTGCCCTGTCTCACTGAGACTACAGTAACAAATTAAGTAATTCAGTAGGTAGTGACTGAAATGTTTCTGGTTCGAATCCCCGTGCCGACTAGGTGACTCAACCCTTGTTGTTCTGGATAAGAATGAAATAAATGTAAGTAATTGTCTTTACTGGCTGGAGAGAGGGACCTATAGGTCTCAGAGAAAACAGAAAGGAGGAATAAGAGCAGAGACGTTGGTCTCCAAGGAAAGGAGCAGTGTGCTCTTAAATCAAACTAGAAACTGTCAACTCAATGTAGGCTATGTATTGTGTACCATAGTAAACAAAACAAAAAATGCTGTGAAACTCATTAGCAAAAGGGCCCTTTTAATTTTATTTCACCTTTTTCTGCAGACCCTTACCCAGTTCCAAAAAATAACCTTGATGGATGGCTCTGTGTTTGTGTGGCAGTGAACAATGACAGTTGTGCTGTAGTAGCTATAATGTTACTTGGATACCAAACTGCAACTGGGGAAAAATATCCAAGCACTGAAGGTGAGGCCATTAAAAGAATTTCCCCAGTAGAGAACCCATCTGATTTTATTGTATAAGCCTGTATAGTTCTGCCTATAACTCATGTATCCCTGTGACGTGATTATTACTGCAGATAGTTTTCTTTTTAGAGGCCGTTACACACACACACACACACACACACACACACACACACACACACACACACACACACACACACACACACACACACACACACACACACACACACACACACACACACACACACACACACACACACACACACACACACACACACACACAGCTTCTTTGCTTTACTTCAGCTCTGTGTGCTAAAACAACATGAACCCCACTCACATATATACTGTGATACTGTATCTATGTATAATATTAAAATGCTAATGATTTCAGATGGGGTGCCAGCCAGATATCCATGTGGTTGTGAAATTTAATTGTGCCATACATACTAAAAGGGATTCATGAGTTATTCATTTGTAATGCAGGAATTTCAATAGGCATCTGTTTTTCTATACACACAATCATGCTGTCCAGGAAGGAGCTACATTAATAAACAATGGAATTCAGGCCCATTTTAATAAGCCCAATTGTTTTGGTTTCTTTCATTCATTAAAAGGATTTATAACTTTGCCCAGCTTCCCAATTTATTGCTCTGTTGTAAATATACCTATTTGCTCAGTATCTAAATGCTGATGGGTATATTTGATGCTCGGATACAATGTCGTAATTTGATTGGCCAAACAAGTTATTGACTAATCAATCTCTAATTGCATTCTTTGTTGGTAGCAGCTGTCTGTGTAATCTCTGTAATGTTTTCAGTTTACATTAGAGAGACCAGGACAATGTTTCGCAGTACTGGATATATGCTCAGAATAAGCTTAGAGACACCATTTCTAAAGTTTGTAGGAGGCTGTTATGAGATATCAGATGATGGCATTACTTTCTGCTCTCTTTCTATGTTCAGCGATGACCTCTAAACTATTTTTCCTAGAATCATCCTATTACTTCTTTCACCTGAAGTCCACAAATGTCACTACTTCAGTTGGTAGAAAATGGTCTTCATTTTATTACCTGTTGAGGAATCCTTTTCTGGTTTGAAATAGTAATGTCATATACATCATAATAAAACAAGGGTTTAAGTTATGGCATCCAGAATCTGAATAAATGGAATTCGGGCAATGTGTGTTCACATAGCCGTTTATTCATGCTCTGGGATAATTAGACTCAGGAACTCAGGACAACCATCTCTGCAGCACTCCACCAATCAGACCTTTATGGTAGAGTGGCCAGACGGAATCCACTCCTCAGTAAAAGGCACATGACAAGCCCGCTTGGAGTTTGCCAAAAGGCACCCAAAGGACTCTCAGACCATGAGAAACAAGATTCTCTAGTCTGATGAAACAAAAATGGAACTCTTTTGCATGAATGTAAAGCGTCATGTCTGATGGAAACATGGCACCATCCCTACGGTGAAGCATGGTGGTGGCATCATCATGCTGTGGGGATGTTTTTTAGCGACAGGGACTGGGAGACTAGTAAGAGAGAAAGATGAACAGAGCAAAGTACAGAGATGAAAACCTGATCCAGAGCGCGCAGGACCTCAGTTTGGGGCGAAGGTTCACCTTCCAACAGTACAATGACCCTAAGCACACAGCCAAGACAATGCAGGAGTGGCTTCAGGACAAGTCTCTGAATGTCCTTGAGTGGCCCAGCCAGAGCTTGGACTTGAACCCGATCTGACATCTCTAGAGAGACCTGAAAATAGCTCAACATCCAATCTGACAGAGCTTGAGAGGATCCTTTCAAGTGGAGAAGAATTAGAGAAACTCCCCAAATACAGGTGTGCCAAGTTTGTAGCGTCATACCCAAGAAGACTCGAGGCTGTAATCGCTTCCAAAGGTGCTACAACAAAGTACTGAGTAAAGGGCCTGAATACTTATGTAAATGTGTTATTTCAGTTTTTTGTTTTAAACATTTGCAAAAAAATTATATATTTTTTTCTTTGTCATTATGGTGAGGTATTATGTGTAGATCGATGAGGAACAATTTTTATGTCATCAATTTTAGAACAAGGCTGTAATGTAACAAAATGTGGAAAAGGAAAGAGGTCTGAATACTTTTCGAATGCACTGTAAGTAATTTGGGTTTTTCCTCTTTGCATGGCGCAGGCAGGCAGGCAGGCAGGCAGGCAGGCAGGCGGGCGGGTGGGCGGGCGGGCGGGCAAGGGGCAGGCAGGCAGGCAGGCACACTCACTGTTTCTATTTTTCTCTCTCTCTACACCTCTGACATACTCCTTGGCATTTCTGAAAAACAACTCCTCAGTTTCAATCTCTGTAACCTCAATACACACTCTGACCTCCCTCCAAACACCAGTGAGCCCTGCCCTCCCTCCTAACCTGAGATGATTGATATACTATATAAGACCCCTGGTATGCAAGGTTACTCACTACCTACTCAATGTCCATCTGGACCCTGTAAAACAGCAACTCCCAACTTATTTCCTCTGTACTGGCAGGGGAGTAGATAACACAGTCGGACAGTGACAGTCCCATCGTGAGTGCCAAAACTGGCTGAAAATCCACCTGCTGTGTCACTTTGACAAGCTAGTCATTTTCCTGAAGTTCCTCACCATTCACAGCTCTCTCCTCAGAACTCAGACGAAACTGTCTGGAACTGAGATAAAAATATATGTAGTGTGAATTCATATTTTCAGCGCTTTTTGGCAGTCCAATTTGTCTTTCATTTGAACGCCCAGAAAAAAAGTTTGAAAGGCAGAAAAGAAGCCCATTACACATATGAATAACCATGAAAATAATTGACCTATAAAATGTGCAGGAGAGTAACAGGGCCAAGTGGCCTTTCAACTGCACTTAGGCCGACCACTGAATTGATCAACCATTCACTCAGGCATAATAGACCCCAAAGAGTTGCAGAGGAGGTGATTGTGTAACAAGGTAATGTTATTACTCACTCTTTTGCAGGTTTTATTATATAATTTCTTCTATCCTAGCCAAATTCTCATCTGCTTACATGCACCTCCCTATATCAAGGTGTTTTTGTACTTCCCTTACGCACTACACTTTTCCATGCACTAACTTTTACTATACCACAGGTCAGTATAATCTACCAGTCTAACTGTTAGTCCTTCCCTCAATCCACCATTCATTGTGACAATAGTGGTAGGTGGATTGTTTGTCTAGATCTGCAATAAGCGAACTGTCAATCATACCACACATAAAAGCATTCAAAGCTGCATCAATTTTCAATATGAGTCTACAAGAACAAATATGAATAGCTGATAGGCAGCAGAGAGGCCAGGTGCATCATTGCGCATGAAAGAACAGTGAAGATGGTGCTGTATTGGATGGCTGCCGTTTTGAAAGCTCCGACCCAACTTTGTTATTTTGTTTATTTTTACTATATTTTCACAAAATGTATCCACTATTAATTCTTACAACCGACAAGAACTCTTGAACATCAGATCGGCGGTTACTTACCCCAATTCCGGCTTCTACTTTGACTCATCTGCCGTGATCAGACATGGCAGCTCTGATTCTAGCTCCGAAACAACTTTGCAGTATTTATTATATGTTTGTGTTTTTATTTCTTACATTATTAGCCCAGAATGTTTTTTTGTGTTATTACAGTGACTTGCGAAAGTATTCACCCCCTTGGCATTTATATTTTGTTGCCTTACAAACTGGAATTGAAATAGATTTTTTTGGAGGTGTGTATAATTTGATTTACACAACATGCCTACCACTTTTAAGATACAAAATATTCTTCATTGTGAAACAAACAAGAAATATGACAAAAACACAGAAAACTTGACCTTGCATAACTATTCACCCCCACAAAGTCAATACTTTCTAGAGCCACCTTCTGCAGTGAGGTCTGGGCTTTGACTAGGCCATTCCAAGACATTTAAATGTTTCCCCTTAAACCACTCGGGTGTTGCTTTAGCAGTATGCTTAGGGTCCTTGTTCTGCTGGAAGGTGAACCTCCATCCCAGTCTCAAATCTCTGGAAGACTGAAACAGGTTTCCCTCAGTAATTTCCCTGTATTTAGCGCCACCCATCATTCCTTCAATTCTGACCAGTTTCCCAGTACTTAACGATGAAAACATCCCCACAACATGATGCTGCCACCACCATGCTTCACTATGGAGATGGTGTTCTCGGGTTGATGAAAGGTGTTGGGTTTGCGCCAGAGATAGCGTTTTTCTTGATGGCCAACAAGCAACATTTTTGACACATCTCACCAGAGTACATTCTTTCATATATCTGGGGAGTCTCCCACATGCCTTTTTAAGCAAACACCGAACATGTTGACTTAATTTTTTTCTTTAAGGAATGGCTTTTTTTCTGGCCATTCTTCCGTACAGCCAAGCTCTGTGGAGTATACAGCTTAAACTAGTCCCATGGACAGATACCCCAAGGAGCATTTGTGCTCCTTCAGGGTTATCTTTGGTCTCTTTGTTGCCTCTCTCATTAATGCCCTTCTTGCCTGGTCTGTTAGTTTTGGTGGGCGGCACTCTCTTGGCAGGTTTGTTGTGGTGCCATATTCATTCCATTTTTTTTAATGATGGATTTAATGGTGCTCAGTGGGATGTTCAAAGTTTTTGAAACTTTTTATAACCCAACCCTGATCTATACTTCTCAACAACGTTGTCCCTGACCTGCTCGGAGAGTTCCTTGGTCTTCATGGTGCCACTTGCTTGGTGGTGCCCCTTGCTTAGTGGTGTTGCAGACTCTGGGTCCTTTCAGAACAGGTGCATATATACTGAGATCATGTGACAGATCATGTGACACTTAGATTCTACACAGGTGGACTTTATTTAATTAATTATGTGACTTGTGAAGGTAATTGGTTGCACCAGATCTTATTTAGGGGCTTCATAATAAAGGGGGTGAATACATATGCACACATCACTTTTCCATTTTAAATGTTTAAGTATTTTTTTAAACAAGTAATTTTTTTCATTTCACTTCACCAATTGGGACTATTTTGTGTATGTCAGTTACATGAAATCCAAATTAAAATCAATTTAAATTACAGGTTGTAATGCTACAAAATAGGAAAAATGCCAAGGGGGATGAATACTTTTGCAAGGCACTGTACATACAGCCAGAAAGAGCGTCGGTATCTCACCAGCATTCCGACCAGAAATACGACTTTCCCGGATTGTATTTTTTGTTCGTACCCCAAGGCAACTGAACTCATTCAAAAATCTAAATCTAGTCCGACTCAGGAGGCATGCACACCATCCACTGCTTCCTCGTATCTTGCTCACTAATGTTCATTCCCTGGACAATAAAGTCGACAAGCTCAGGGCTAGGATCTCCTCTCTGGATCTCCTTCCAGAGAGACATCAGAGACTATAACATACTCTGTTTCACAGTATCATGCCTCTCTCCAGATACATTGTCCCCATCCATACAGCCATCTGGCTTCTCAGTACATTGCACAGACAGGAATAAAGAAGAAAGGCAGAGGTGTATGTTTCATGATTAACTACTCTTGGTGTGATTGTGATAACGTACAGGAACTCAAATCCTTTTGTTCACCTGACCTAAAATACCTCACAATCAAATGTCGACCGTATTACCTCCCAAGAGAATTCTCTTCGGTTACAGTCACAGCCGTGTATATTCCCTCTCAAGCCGATACCACAACGGCCCTCAAAGAACTCCACTGGACTTTGTGCAAACTGGAAACGACATATCCTGAGGCTGCCTTTATTGTAGCTGCAGTTTAACCATCGCAATTCTGAGGAAAACGCTACTGAAACTCTATCAGCACATTGCCTGTAGTACTTGTGGTGGTTCATTTCTTTACTATCAAATGAGGAGAGATAAACTTATCACACAAGTTTGAGTTATACCTAAACTAAATCTTTATTCACTTATTAATAAGGGAGCAGGTCAATACAACACACACATATAAAGTTAATCGATTGAGCGCTCTACGATAATGATGGCTGGTCGACGAATCAGCCTCAGATGATTCGTTGAGAGCCCCGAGACAAAGGTACAAAGGTCTTTTATAGCCAAGATACACCCCTTTCAGTCTACATGACAAACAACAGATGCATGGAATGGGTCACATGATTAAGATTTGTATGAAATATACTTATAATTGACAGCAGACAGTATCTGATGTTTTTATTGTGTAGAAACCAGGGTCTGGCCCCGAGCCATCTCTCCCTGGAACCTTATCGAACAGAAATATTAACTTATGCTCTGGAATGCGGTATCACCCAAATAAATTGTAAATCTCCTGTCAGTGTTAAATCTCCCAGAGGCCCACTTTCAGTACACACAGACACAACAGAGTTATAAGAACCTCCTATTCTGTTACATAAAACAACCATTTGATGCAATTACAGTATTATAACATAATCTTGCAAATTTGCTCTCACATACTCAAAAACTCGACCATTGTCTCTCTCCCCTTCCGGGATGGCTACAAGGCCCTCCCTTCGGCAAATCAGATCACAACTCCATTCTGTTCCTCCCTTCATATACCCAGAAACTCAACAGGAAGTACCCGTGCTAAGGTCTATTCAAAGCTGGTCAGACCAATCGGAATCTATGCTTCAAGATTGGTTTGATCTCTTGGACTGGGTTATATTCCGGGTTGGCACTGAGAATATCATTGACGTATACGCTGACATGGTGACTTAGTTCATCAGGAAGTGTATGGGGGATATTGTTCACACTGTGACTATTAAAACCTACCAAACCAAAAAACGTGGATAGATAGCAGCATTCATGCAAAATTGAAATCGATAACCACCGCATTTAACCATGGTAAGGTGACTGGGAATATGGTTGAATCCAAACAGTGCAGTTATGCCCTCCATAAGGAAATCAAACAGGCAAAAGTGGAGTCGCAATTCAACGGCTCAGACACGAGACGTATGTAGCAGGGACTCCAAACAATCACGGATTACAAAGGGAAACCAGCGGACACTGACGTCTTGCTCCCTGGCAAGATAAACACCTTCTTTGGCCCCGTTTTGTTGATAACACAGTGCCACCGACGCAGGCCGCTCACGAGGACCGTGGGCTCTCGTTCTCCGTGGCTGACGTGAGTAAGCCATTTAAATGTGTTAACCCTCTCATGGCTGCCGGCCCAGACGGCATCCCTAGCCGTGTCCAAAGAGTATGCGCAGACCAGATGGCTGGAGTGTTTACATACATATTCAATCTCTATTCCAGTCTGCTGTCCCCACTTGCTTCAAGATGTCCACCATTGTTCCTGTACCCCAGAAAGTAAAGGTAACTGAAGTAAATGACTATCGCCCCGTCCAACCGGCCTCACAAATGTAGACCACGTGTAACCACACCAACCCAGGACCTCCGCGTCCGGCTTCTTTCACCTGCAGGATCGTCTGAGACCAGCCACCCAACAACTGATGAAACAGGAGTGTTTCTGTCTGTAACATTTAAGGAGTGTTTCTGTCTGTAACATTTATGCTGCAGTAGTTTATGTGTCAGGGGGCTAGGGTCAGTCTGTTATATCTGGAGTACTTCTCCTGTCTTATCCGGTGTCCTGTGTGAATTTAAGTTTGCTCTCTCCAATTCTCTCTTTCTTTCTCTCTCTCTGAGGACCTGAGCCCTAGGACCATGCCTCAGGACTACCTGGCATGATGACTCTCGCTGTCCCCAGTCCACCTGGCCGTGCTGCTGCTCCAGTTTCAACTGTTCTGCCTGCGGCTATGGAGCCCTGACCTGTTCACCGGATGTGCTATCTGTCCCAGACCTGCTGTTTTCAACTCTTTAGAGACAGCAGGAGTGGTAGAGATACTCTCAATGATTGGCTATGAAAGCCAACTGACATTTACTCCTGAGGTGCTGACTTGTTGCACCCTAGACAACTACTGTGATTATTATTGTTTGATCATTCTGGTCATTTATGAACATTTGAACATATTGGCCATGTTCTGTTATAATCTCCACCCGGCACAGCCAGAAGAGGACTGGCCACCCCTCATAGCCTGGTTCCTCTCTAGGTTTCTTCCTAGGTTTTGGTCTTTATAGGGAATTTTTCCTAGCCACCCTGCTTCTACATCTGCATTGCTTGCTGTTTGGGGTTCTAGGCTGGGTTTCTGTACAGCACTTTGAGATATCAGCTGATGTAAGAAGGGCTATATAAATATTTTTGATTTGATTTGATTAACAAAGCCCTTTGTGGGGACAAATTCATTCAGATTGGCTGGGAGGGCATAGACCCACCCACTGGGGAGCCAGGCCCACCCATGGCTGCGCTCCTGCCCAGTCATGTGAAATCCATAGATTAGGGCCTAATTTATTTATTTCAAATGTCCTTATACGAACTGTAACTTATTAAAATCATTGAAATCGGTGCATGTCGAGCTTATATTTTTGTTCAGTATATATTTATATCCCGGATTCCGACATTGTGCATCCTAATATTTATATATTTCTTAAATCCATTCTTTTACTTTTAGATTTGTGTGTGTTGTTGTGAATTGTTAGATATTTATGCACTGTTGGAGCTAAGAACACAATAATTTTGCTACACCTGCAATAACATCTGCTAAATACTGTTTGTCTATACAACCAATAAAATGTTATTGGATTTTAATTGAACTCGGGCTACCCAAGAGGAAACGCTGACGTTATCAGTTAGCGCTGATTGGAATATGTTTCGAGACTCCGCCTTTACCATTGACAGCATTACAGCAAAAATGGAAGAGGCAAGTGGAAGGGGGAAGAAGTAAGGAACTTGTCTGTCGGCCCTGCATTAAAGACCAGAATTGGTTAAAGAAAATTGTGAAAAATAAAAAAATATACCAGTTTCCTTTAAGGACCAAAATATTGCCAAACAATTGCCAACTGTGTTATTGCCAAACAATAACACAGAGTTATACATGGAATAAACAAATGTACAGTCAATAACGCAATAAACAAAATCTATATACAGTGTGTGCAAATGAGGTACGATTAGGAGGTAAGGCAATAAATAGGCCATGGTGTCAAAGTAATTATAATTTAGCAATTAAACACTGGAGTGATAGATGTGCAGAAGATGAATGTGCAAGTAGAGATACTGGGGTGCAAAGTAGCAAAAAGAAATAGCAATATGGGGATGAGATAGTTGGACAGGCTATTTACAGATGGGCTATGTACAGGTGTAATGATCTGTGAGCTGCTCTGACAGCTGATGCTTAAAGCTAGTGAGGGGAGATATGAGCCTCCAGCTTCAGTGAT
Source organism: Oncorhynchus masou masou (assembly GCF_036934945.1). Taxonomy (NCBI): domain Eukaryota; kingdom Metazoa; phylum Chordata; class Actinopteri; order Salmoniformes; family Salmonidae; genus Oncorhynchus; species Oncorhynchus masou. The sequence goes on along the minus strand of NC_088239.1, from coordinate 71,880,784 downwards.
ATTTGCAATTTATTCCAGTCATTGGCAGGAAAGAACTGGAAGGAAAGGTGGCCAAAGGAGGAATAGGCTTTGGGGGTGACCTGTGAAATATACCTGCTGGAGTGCGTGCTATGGGTGGGTGCTGCTATGGTGACCAGTGAGCTGAGATAAGGCGAGGCTTTACCTACCAAAGACGTATTGATGACCTGGAACTAGTGGGTTTTTACGATGAATATGAAGCGAGGGCCAGCCAACGAGAGCACACAGGTCACAGTGGTGGGTAGTATATGGGGCTTTGATGACAAAACGGATGGCACTGTGAAAGACTGCATCCAATTTGCTGAGTAGAGTGTTGGAGGCTATTTTGTAAATTACATCGCCAAAGTCAACGATAGGTAGGATAGTCAGTTTTACATATTCTAAGTCAGAACCGTCCACAGTAGTGATGCTGGACGAGCGCGTAGGAGGGGGCAGAAATCGGTTGAAGAGCATACATTTAGTTTTACTAGCATTTAAGAGCAGATGGAGGCCACGGAAGGAGAGTTGTATTGCATTGAACCTCATATGGAGGTTAGTTAACACAGTGTCCAAAGAAGGGCCAGAAGTATACAGAATGGTGTCGTCTGCAAAGGTGGTGGATCAGAGAATCACCAGCAGCTAGAGCGACATCATTGATGTATACAGAGAAAAGAGACGGCCCTAGAATTGAACCCTGTGGCACCCCTATAGAAACTGCCAGAGGTCCGGACAACAGGCCCTCCGATTGAGCTCTGTCTGAGAAGTAGTTGGTGAACCAGGCGAGGCAGTCATTTGAGAAACCAAGGCTATTGAGTCTACCGATAAGAATGTGGTGATTGACAGAGTCGAAACATTTTGGCCAGGTCGATGAATACGGCTGCACAGTATTGTCTTTTATCGATGGCGGTTAGGATATCGTTTAGGACCTTGAGCGTGGCTGAGGTGCACCCATAACCAGCTCAGAAACCAGATTGCATAGCGGAGATAGTACGGTAGGTTTCTAAATGTTCGGTGATCTGTTCATTAACTTGGATTTCGTAGACCCTAGAAAGACAGGGTAGGATAGATAAAGGTCTGTAGCAGTTTGGGTCTAGAGTGTCTCCCCCTTTGAAGATGGGGATGACCGGGGCAGCTTTCCAATCTTTGGGGATCTCAGACCATACGAAAGAGAGGTTGAGCAGGCTAATAATAGGGGTTGCAACAATTATGGTGGATCATTTTAGAAAGAGAGGGTCCAGATTGTTGAAACTGGATGGACATAAAATATACAGTAGATGGTTGAGGATAGAGAAACTAAAAACAAGCTAAATATAACTATTGTAAAATAGATTATGTCCGTAAAATGTATATAGTGTGTATAAGCTAGAAGTAGAAGCCTAAGTGTTGTTGTTCATTAGTTTACTCCAATTAGGGGAGGGGTGGTAGGGTAAGCGGAAAATAATAACGGAAAAGATATTTCAAAAAGATGTGTGTGTATATAGTACCAGTCAAAATTTTGGACAAACCTACTCATTTCAGGGTTCTTCTACATTGTATATTAATAGGGAAGACATCAAAACTATGAAATAACACATATGAAATCATGTAGTAACCATAACAGTGTCAAAATATATTTTATATTCTTCAAAGTAGCCACCCTTTTCCTTGATGAAAGCTTTGCACAGTCTTGGCATTCTCTCAACCAGCTTCATGAGGTAGTCACCTGGAATTAATTTGAATTAACAGGTGTGCCTTGTTAAAGGTTAATTTGTGGAATTTATATCCTTCTTAATTCGTTTGAGTCAATCAGTTGTGTTGTGACAAAGTAGGGGTGGTATACAGAAGATAGTCCTCTTTGGTAAAAGACCAATTCCATATTATGGCAAGGACAGCTCAAATAAGCAAAAAGAAATGACAGTCCATCATTACTTTACAACATGAAGGTCAGTCAATTTGGAAAATTTCAAGATCTTTGAAAGTTTCTTCAAGTGCAGTCGCAAAACCCATCAAGCGCTATGATGAAACTGGTTCTCACGAGGACCGCCACAGGAAAGGAAAACCAGAGTTACCTCTGCTGTAGAGGATAAGTTCATTCATTAGAGTTGCACCTCAGATTGCAGCCCTAATAAAAGCTTCATGGAGTTCAAGTAACAGACACATCTCAACATAAACTGTTCAGAGGAGATTGTGTGAATCAGGCCTTCATGGTCGAATTGCTGCAAAGAAACCACTACTAAAGGACACCAATCAGAAGAAAAGACTTGATTCGGCCAAGAAACACGAGCAATGGAAATTAGACCAGTGGAAATCTGTCCTTTCGTCTGATGATTCCACATTTGAGATTTTTGGTTCCAACCGCTGTGTGGAATGTGTGGTTCCGTGTGGAATGTGTGGTTCCCACCGTGAAGCATGGAGGATGAGGTGTGATGGTGTGGGGGTGTTCTGCTGGTGACACTGTCTGTGATTTATTTAGAATTACAGGCACACTTAACCAGCATGGCTACGATAGCATTCTGCAGCAAAACGCCATCCCATCTGGTTTGCACTTAGTGGGACTATCATTTGTTTTTCAACAGGACAATGACCCAAAACACACCTCCAGGCTGTGTAAGGCCTATTTGACCAAGGAGAATGATGGAGTGCTGCATCAGATGACCTGGCCTCCACAATCACCCGACCTCAAACAAATTGAGATGGTTTTGGATGAGTTGGACCGCAGAGTAAAGGAAAATCACCATATGTGGGAACTCCTTCAAGACTGTTGGGAGAATGCCAAGAGTGTGCAAAGCTATCATCAAGGCAAAGGGTGGCTACTTTGAAGAATCTCAAATATAAAATGTTATTTTATCGTTTTGATGTCTTCACTATTATTCTACTGTCACGTTCTGACCTTTATTTCCTTTGTTTTGTCTTTATTTAGTATGGTCAGGGCATGAGTTGGGTGGGCAGTCTATGTTTGTTTGTTCTATATTTTGGGTATTTCTATGTTTCGGCCTAGTATGGTTCTCAATCAGAGGCAGGTGTCATTAGTTGTCTCTGATTGAGAATCATACTTAGGTAGCCTGGGTTTCACTGTGTGTTTGTGGGTGATTGTTCCTGTCTCTGTGTTTGCACCAGATAGGACTGTTAGGGTTTTCACATTTCTTGTTTTATGTAGTCAGTTGTTCATGTGTACATTTACGTATTAAAAAGAACCATGGACACTTACCACGCCGCATATTGGTCCTCTGATCCTTTTCGCCTCTCCTCTTTGGAAGAAGAGGAGGAAATCCCTTACATCTACAATATACAAAAAAGTAAAAATAATGAAAAACCCTTGAATGAGTAGATGTGTCCAAACTTTCGACTGGTAATGTATATGTACAAAAAATATATATGGGGGATTGGAAATTATGCACACAATTACAATTACATATATATATATATATATATATATATGAATACACTCTCTAATATTAAAGCTGATATACCCCCTAAAAATATATATTTAAAAGATTTAAAAAAGTGACCACCTCCTTCACTGGCTTCATTAGAAAATGTATCAGCAACATTGTACCCACGGTGAGGGTTCGCTGCTTCCCTAACCAAAAGCTTTGTATTAACACCAAGGTTAGCACTAAACTAAAGAACAAGGCTACCGCACGTAGAGCTATCGTAGACAACACTGAGGCTATGGCCGAAGACAGGAATAAGTACAAGAAGGCCCGCTATGACCTCCGCAGAGTCATGAAATGAGCAAAAAGACAATATAGGAATAAGGTGGAATCATATTTGTTATGACTGGACTGTGAGGATCAGCTTACAGTGGATCAGCTCTACAGAGATCTCCCACTCCCACAGATGACTGGCCACCCCTCATAGCCTGGTTCCTCTCTAGGTTTCTACCTAGGTTTTAGCTTTTCTAGGGAGTTTTTCCTAGCCACTGTGCTTCTTCACCTGCATTGCTTGCTGTTTGGGGTTTTAGGCTGGGTTTCTGTACAGCACTTTGATATATCAGCTGATGTAAAAAGGGCTATATAAATACATTTGATTTGATTTGATTTGATGACGCCTCACGCCTATCATAAATTTTAAGGCAGCAGACAAATCCTATTTCCTTTAGTTTTGGGGAATGGAATGTCTGTGTGTGCCTTATGAAGAGTCTACCTCAGAACTGCAATATGCAATAAATGGACTTTGGGACATTATATTTCATCAGCCAAAATGGTGGTAACAATGACAGATGGAATATGAAATTGAATGTTGACTTTGCGGTGTCATTAAAGTTAAATGAAGACGTTATAACAAAGACATTGTAACTCAAAGAGTTTTCATCATGTGCATATGATGTTTAAATCCTTTTAGTTGTGTAGAAAATATCCAGATTAAAGAGAATGTTTTTGTCACGGTGAACTGTGATTTTAGTTGTCTAAACGAGATCATAGTAAATTCTAATACCTTGCCTCGTAACGAGCTATGCCCCAGGGAACCCAGAGAGCGTCTTATAAAGACAGAAACGCCCCCTTTTGTAACGAGGGTATTAAGCATGTGAGTTAAGAATTAACATACTAGACTAGAGGACCACACGCTGCAGCCAGGGTCCACGATTAGTCATGATCCTATAACACAACATGAGGTTGAAGAGGACAAAGAAACCTCTTAACAATCAATGCTACGGTTGAGTACTGTATCTAAGAAGGTGAATTCAAGCAGGACCAATCGGTTATTCTGTTCAAGTCACCGGTTGTCTACACGGCCCTCCTACCCACGCTGTGAGCGTCGACATGGCTGAGTAGCCTCCTCAGAAGACCACTCTCACAGAACGAGTGCAAGGAAACAGACAACTAAGAGAAAGGACATTGTGACATCTTGTGGACAATCAAAAATGTACACCCGATAACGAAGGAGACGGCCATCGAAAGAACAAGGCGTTAACCGAACAAATCCCACTAAGTGGAACACGGCCCACAAAGATATACCCATCAGAGACCCCGACTGCTATGATATCGAGATTCTGATTTATTCTTGAGTTCATTTGGGAAATTAACTTTTCCCGTGGTGATCCAGGTTACTGAGTTAATTGTTACATGACACATTTAATTACGCAATAATTAACATAGTTAATTATTCAATAAATATCATGTCATCACATTAACGATAGCAACGTCACGACATATTTCACAGGCTCCGATGCCCGCTGCATGGGCAGGGGCTACAGTCTATTACGAATTACAAGGGAAGACCTAACCATAATCTGCCCAACGATGCATCTCTAACAGACGAACTCAATGCATTTAATGCATGCTTTGACAACAACAACATCGAGCCTGGTCTGAGGGCTGTCACCGACCCAGAGGATTGGGTGATCTCGCTCTTCGAGGCCTACGCGAGAAGGGTCTTTAATCAGGTCAACACCCACAAGGCTGCGGGCCCTGACTGTATTCCAGGGCGCATTCTCAGAGCATGCGCAGGATAGCAGGCAGGCATATTCAAAGTCATTTCCAACCTCTCCTTGTCACAGTCTGTAATCCCCAGATGTTTTAAGATGACCACAATTATTCCTGTTCCTGAGAACTCTAAGCCTTCATGCCACAATGTCTACCGCCCTGTAGCATTGACTTCTGTAATCATGAAGTGCTTTGAGAGGTTGGTTATGGCACACATTAACGACTGGCTGGTTATGGCACACATAGACGACACAATCTCAATTGCTCTCCACACTGCCCTCACCCACCTAGATAAGATGAATGCCTACAGTGGCAAGAAAAAAGTATGTGAACCCTTTGGAATTACCTGGATTCCTGCATAGATTGGTCATATAACTTAATCTGATCTTCATCTAAGTCACAACAATAGAAGAACACAGTCTGCTTAAACGAATAACACACTAACAAATATATGTTTTCATGTCTTTATTGAACACACAGTGTAACCATTCACAGTGCAGGGTGGAAAAAGTATGCGAACCCTTAGATTTAATAAGTGGTTGACCCTCCTTTGGCAGAAATCACCTCAACCAAACGTTTTCTATAGTTGCGGATCAGACCTGTACAACGGTCAGGAAGCATTTTGGACCATTCCTCTTTACAAAACTGTTTCAGTTCAACAATATTCTTAGGATGTCTGGTGTAAACCTATCTCTTGAGGTCATGCCACAGCATCTTAATCGGTTTGAGATCAGGACTGACTGGACCATTCCAGAAAGTGTATTTTCTTCTGTTGAAGCCATTCTGTTGTTGATTTACTTCTGTGTTTTGGGTCGTTGTCCTGTTGCATCACCCAATTTCTGTTGAGATTCAATTGGCGGACAGATAGTTTTACATTCACCTGCAAAATGTATTGATAAACATGGGAATTCATTTTTATGTCAATGATAGCATGCTGTCCAGGCCCTGAGGCAGCAAAGCAGCCCCAAACCATGATGCTCCCGCCACCATACTTTACACTTGGGATGAGGTTTTGATGTTAGTGTGATGTGCCTTTTTTTCCCCACACATAGTGTTGTGTGTTCCTTCCAAACAACTCAACTTTAATTTCATCTGTCCACAGAAAATTTTGCCAGTAGAGCTGTTGAACATCCAGGTGCTCTTTTGTGAACTTCAAATGTCCAGCAATGTTTTTTTGGACAGCACTGACTTCTTCCGTAGTGTCCTCCCATGAACACCACTCTTGTTTAGTGTTTTACATATCTTAGACTCGTCAACAGAGATGTTATCATGTTCCAGAGATTTCTGTAGGTCTTTAGCTGACACTCCTGGATTCTTCTTAACCTCATTGAACATTCTGTGCTTGTGCTCTTGCAGTCATCTTTTCAGGATGGTCACTCCTAGGGAGAGTAGCAACAGTGCTGAACTTTCTCCATTCATAGACAATTTGTCTAACCGTGGACTGAGATACTTTTGTAACCCTTTCCGGCTTTATGAAAGTCAACAATTCGTAATTTTAGGTCTTCTGAGATCTCTTTTGTTGGAGGCATGGTTCACACCAGGAAATGCTTCTTGTGAATAGCAAACGCAAATGTTGTGAGTGTTTTTTATAGGGCAGGGCAGCTCTAACCAACATCTCCAATCATGTCTCATTGATTGGAATCCAGGTTAGCTGACTCCTGACTCCAATTAGCTTTTGGAGAAGTCATTGGCATAGGGGTTCAAATACATTTTCCTACCTACACTGTCAATGTTTAAATGATGTATTCAATATCGACAAGAAAAATGCAATAATTGGTGTGTTATTAGTTTAAAACCTGTTGTGACAATGGGGCAGTATTTTCATTTTTGGGGAAAAAACGTTCCAGTGGTAAACGGGATATTTTGTCAGGACAATATGCTATAATATGCATATAATTCACAACTTAGGATAGAAAACACTCTAAAGTTTCCAAAACTGTAAAAATATTGTCTGTGAGTATAACAGAACTGATGTTGCAGGCAAAAGCCTGAGAAAAATCCAATCCGGAAGTGCCTCATGTTTTGAAAGCGCTGTGTTCCAATGCGTCCCTATTGAGCAGTGAATGGGCTATCGACCAGATTACTCTTTCTATTATTCCCGAAGGTGTCTACAGCATTGTGACATAGTTTTACACATTTATGTTGAAGAATACCTGTAAGCGGCTACATTACGCAAGTGGTCACATGATGTCTGCCAGAGTGACTCTCGCGTAAAATACAGAGGTAGCCATTACTCCAATCGGTCCTACTGAAAAACGTATTTTCCCGATAGATATAACAGATATTTGAAAAACACCTTGAGGATTGATTATAAACAACGTTTGCCATGTTTCTGTCGATATTATGGAGCTAATTTGGAATATTTTCCGGCGTTTTCGTGACTGCAATTTCCGGGCGATTTCTCAGCCAAACGGAGCTATTTCGCCTACAAAAATAATATTTTGGAAAAAATGAACATTTGCTATCGAACTGGGAGTCTCGTGAGTGAAAACATCCGAAGCTCATCAAAGGTAAACAATTTAATTTGATTGCTTTTCTGATTTCCGTGACCAAGTTACCTGCTGCTAGCTGGACAAAATGCTATGCTAGGCTATCGATAAACTTACACAAATGCTTGTCTAGCTTTGGCTGTAAAGCATATTTTGAAAATCTGAGATGACAGGGTGATTAACAAAGGGCTAAGCTGTGTCTCAATATATTTCATTTGTGATTTTCATGAATAGGAATATTTTCTAGGAATATTTATGTCCGTTGCGTGATGCTAATTAGGGTCAGATGATGACAACGGTCCCGTTCAAGGGATGGGGTGTCACTAGAGGTTAACTTCTTTGATATAGGGGCGCTCTTTTAATTTTTGGATAAAAAAAACATTCCCGTATAAAATAAGATATTTTGTCACGAAAAGATGCTCGACTATGCATATAATTGACAGCTTTGGAAAGAAAACACTCTGACGTTTCCAAAACTGCAAAGATATTATCTGTGAGTGCCACAGAACCTATGCTACAGGCGAAACCAAGATGAAATTTCAAACAGGAAATGGCCCAGATTCTGAAGGCTCTGTGTTCCAATGTCTCCTTATATGGCTGTGAATGCGCCAGGAATGAGCCTACACTTTTTGTCGTTTCCCCAAGGTGTCTTGCAGCATTGTGACGTATTTGTAGGCATATCATTGGAAGATTGACCATAAGAGACTACATTTACCAGGTGTCCGCTTGGTGTCCTCCGTCTAAATTATTGCGCAACCTCCAGCTGCGTCCACTTTTCCATTCGGTTCAGAGGAGAAAGACAACTGCCACGAATGATTTATCATCGAATAGATATGTGAAAAACACCTTGAGGATTGATTCTAAACAACGTTTGCCATGTTTCTGTCGATATTATGGAGTTAATTTGGAAAAAAGTTTGGCGTTGTAATAACTGAATTTTCTTAGCCAAATGTGATGAACAAAATGGAGCGATTTCTCTTACACAAATAATCTTTTTGGAAAAACTGAAAATTTGCTATCTAACTGAGAGTCTCCTCATTGAAAACATCCGAAGTTCTTCAAAGGTAAATAATTTTATTTGAATGCTTTTCTTGTTTTTGTGAAAATGTTGCCTGCTGAATGCTAGGCTAATGCTATGCTAGCTATCAATACCTCTTACACAAATGCTTGTGTAGCGATGGTTGAAAAGCATATTTTGAAAATCTGAGATGACAGTGTTGTTAACAAAAGGCTAAGCTTGTGAGTGAATATATTTCTTTCATTTCATTTGAGATTTTCATGAATAGTTAACGTTGCGTTATGCTAATGAGCTTGAGGCTATGATTACGCTTCCGGATACGGGATTGCTCGACGCTAGAGGTTAAGCAAACTGTTTTTCTATTGTTGACTTAGATTAAGATCAGAGGAAATTCTATGACCAATTTACACAGAAATCACTAAAGACTTAAAGAATTAAAATGGTCCAAACATACACGTGCAGGTGTGAAGAAGGCTCAACAATGCCACTTCCCGCTCAGGAGGTTGAAAAGGTTTGGCATGTGCCCTCCAATCCTGAAAAGTTTGTACAGCTTTACCATTGAGAGCATATTGACTCGCTGCAACCCTGCCTGGTATGGCATCAACATACCAAGCAGTTTGTGTGGACAGCCCAGTACATCACTGGGGCCGAGCTCTCTGGCATCCACTACGTCTAAATCAGTGTGAAAAGAAGGCCCGGAAAATCATCAAAGACTCCAACCACCCAAACCATATACTATTTTCTCTGGTGCTGCACGGCGCATGGTACCGGTGCATCAAGTCTGACACTAACAGGCTCTAGAACAGCTTCTATCCCCAAGCAATACGACTGATAAATAGCTACACGGACTCTCTTTAAGGACATTTTCTTTCAATCTCTTTCTCTATGCATACTCACAGGGCACTACACACACACACACACACACACACACACACACACACACACACACACACACACACACACACACACACACACACACAAACCATCTTTTGCTCACTCACACATAATATGCACATACATTTATATTGACTCTACACACCCACTTACACACAAGCTGCTGCTACTCTGTTTTATCTTAGATCCTGTTGATTGGTCACCTTACCCCTATACATATCTACCTCCATCACCCCAGGATCACTGTCACTTTACCCCTATACATATCTACCTCCCTCACCCCAGTATCCTGTCACCTTACCCCTATACATATCTACCTACATCACCCCAGTATTCTGTCACCTTACCCCTATACATATCTACCTCCATCACCCCAGTATCCAGGTCACCTTACCCCTATACATATCTACCTCCATCACCCCAGGATCCCTGCACATGTAAATATGGTATTGGAACTGACTTTTTAAATATTTCCTGTATATAGTTTGCTTACTTACTTAATTGTGTATTCATTATTTCCTATTCTTATTTAGAGTGTGTGTGTTTTTCTAGTACAATGCACAATCCAATCCACAATGCAATGAATAATTGCATTATTGTTTTCAAGTGAGTACACAATTGTACTCTAGACTGCAGGGAAAATGTCATTGGAAAACTGCACAAAAGCCTTGTGATAAAGAATGTTTCATTCCATTTGGATCAGTTGGGGCTCTACTCTGGACAGTTCATAAGGTCTAGAAAGGCACAGTAGCAGGCCAGTCTGGCTGTATTTCTCCTTCTGATCCTGAAATGCGCTGTCTGTTGCAGATCATTCTCCTAAGTCTTCCTATAATAATAGGCCACATACAGTGCACTCTGAAAATATTCAGACCCCTTAACTTTCCCCACATTTTGTTATGTTACAGCCTTATTGTAACGGCAGATATCGTCTTTGTCTGAAGAGGAGTAAGGATCGGACCAAGATGCAACGTGGTAAGTGTTCATGACGATTTATTAAAAACGAACTGAAAACTGAAATACAAAACAATAAACTATGTGCTGAAAACGAAAACCGAAACAGTACCGTGTGGCGACAAACACTCACACGGAAACAAACACCCACAAACCAACAGTGAAACCCAGGCTACCTAAGTATGATTCTCAATCAGAGACAACTAACGACACCTGCCTCTGATTGAGAACCATACTAGGCTGAACACAAAAACCAACATAGAAAAACACCATAGACTGCCCACCCCAACTCACGCCGTGACCATACTAAATAAAGACAAAACAAAGGAAATAAAGGTCAGAACGTGACACTTATTCTAAAATCGATTAAATCATGTTTTCCCCTCAATCTACACACCATACCCCATAATGACAAATCTAAAACAGGTTTTTAGAAATCAAAATTATTGAAAATAAAAAAAATACCTGCATAATTATTCAGACCCTTTGCTATGACCTTTGAAATTGCGCTCAGGTGCATCCTGTTTCCATTGATCATCCTTAGTTTCTTGCGACTATCAAACCCGGATCCGGGAGCGTAATCATAGCCTCAAACTAATTAGCATAACGCAGCGGACATACATCTTCCTACAAAATCTTCCTATTCAAGAAAATCACAAATGAAATATGAGACACAGCTTAGCCTTTTGTTAATCACACTGTCATCTCAGATTTTCAAAATATGCTTTACAGCCAACGCTAGACAAGCATTTGTGTAAGTTTATCATGGCATAATGCTATGCTAGGCTCTGCTGGCAGCAGGCAACATTTTCACGAAAATAAGAAAAGCAATCAAATAAAATCATTTACCTTTGAAGAACATTGGATGTTTTCACTCAGGAGACTCCCAGTTAGATAGCAAATATTCCTTTTTTCTAAAAAGATTATTTTTGTAGGCGAAATAGCCCCCGTTTGTTCGTTATGTTTGGCTGAGAAATCGACCGGAAAATGCGGTCACTACAACGCCAAACTTTTTTCCAAATTAGAATCAAATTCAAATCAAATCCAAATTAGAATCAATCCTCAAGGTGTTTTTCACATAACAACTCGATATTGTATCCGTCGGGACAATTGGTTTCTCATAAGAAGCGATTGGAAAAATGGCTACTTGTGTACTTTACGCAAGATTTTCTGTGGGAGCCATCATGTGACCACTTGCTAAATGTGGTCCCTTATGGCTATTCTCCAACATAAATGCGTAAAAAGACATCACAATCCTTGGGGAATACGTAGAAAATGTAAGCTCATTCGTAGCTCATTCACAGCCATATAAGGAGTCATTGGTATGAGGAGGTTTCAAAAAATGTGGCACTTCCTGATTGGATTTTTATCTGGGTTTCGCTTGTAACATCAGTTCTGTTGCACTCACAGACAATATCTTTGCAGTTTTGGAAATGTCAGAGTGTTTTCTATCCAAAGCTGTCAATTATATGCATAGTCAAGCATCTTTTCGTGACAAAATATATTTTTTGAAACGGGAACGTTTTTTATCCAAAAATGAAAATACTGCCCCCTAGTTACAAAAGGCTAATGTTACGAATCCCTTTTGGCCCGACAGTCTAGGGGGGGGGGGGTGGTAATGAGACCCGTAACATAACTCATGCAAATTATTAGTGACAAAGTAAAAGTGTGAACGAAATAACCACGACAACAGAAATCTACCGTCAAACTCCAGGTTTATATAAACACACGGTAATGGGGGGAGCAGGAAAAGGGGCTGAGCTGGACCCAAGGAAAGAAACAATAAGTATTCAAAAACACCCCTAAGCTAGACTAGCCTACTTTAACAACAGCTAACTAACCAAAAATACAGTGGGTGGTCCGCCCAGTTCTAACTAGTGTATTTAACAAAGTTCACCTACGGGTAGTGTATGCCCATGGGCGACTTGTCTTGGTTTCCCCTTTTCCCACCAGCAACAAACAAACACCATAACCAAAAACAATATTCACAGGTGATGACAAAGTGCTATGAGGTGTTTAAACAAAAGAGAGGTTAAGACACAAAGCGAGAGTGAAACACAGAGACCTACAGACATGGCATTTACAGAGAGATTGAGCTCTAGAACAAACAAATGATGGGGTTTTTAAACCATGGGGAAGGAACTGTGATAGGTTAGGAAATAGGAGGAGGTGTGTCTTCTGATTGATGATTGATTGTTGACTGATTGGGGAGTGATGATTTTCACCTGTGAGGGGAGAAGTAGAGAAAAGAAACACACACACAGGATACACACACACACACAGGATAACTGTATCCGTAGCAGCTAAGATGTGTGTCCTCAGGCCTGGAGGGAAGCAAAAGTTATTTCCCTACCTAAGAATAGTAAAGCCCCCTTAACTGTATCAAATAGCTGACCAATCAGCCTGTTACCAACCCTTAGTAAACTTTTTGGAAAAATGGTGTTTGACCAAGTAAAATGCTATTTTACAGTAAACAAAATGACAACAGACTTGCAGCACATTTACAGTGAAGGCCATTCAAGCACAGCATTTACATAAATTATGTAGCTGAGAGAAATTGATGCTAAAAATATTGTGGGGGCTGTTTTTTTAGACTACAGTTCGGCTTTTGACATTATCGATCATGGTCTGTTGCTGGAAAACATATGTGTTATGGCTTTACACCCCCTGCTATACTGTGGATAAAGAGTTACCTGTCTAACAGAACACGGAGGGTGTTCTTTAACCTCTGTCAGCTACCCCCCTACTTTTTTCAATTTCCGCCTGAAGACATACCCAAATCTAACTGCCTGTAGCTCAGGCCCAGAACCAAGGAGATGCATTTTCTTGGTTTCATTTGAAAGAAAACACTCCGAAGTTTGTGTAAATGTGAATTGAATGTAGGAGAATATAACACAACAGATCTGATTTAGGTAATACAATGAAAAAAACATAAGTTTTTTTATTTTTTATTGTTGTATCATCATCTTTAAAATGAACAAGACAAAACAAACATTCAGAGAGGATGATGGGGACAATTTCAGTGAAAAACATAAGAGGGCAACAGTACTTGTGCAAAGTTTCAGAATGATAACTTCCAAAATGAGTGTGCTACATGACACTTGAAGTCACCCAGGTGTCCCACACAAGTAGCCCAAATGTAGTCCAAAAGTGGCGAAATTATACATTTTGAATGGAATAACTATATACAAAATGCCAAAATGGTATTCTAACACCCCCCCCCCCAAAAATGGAGAAAAAAGATGAAAAAATATACATACATTTACAAAATAACACTTTCAATATTTGGAAGAGCCTCAGTCCTCTACACAATATTGTGCTGCGGATGCCAGGTGCCATAGCAGTCTCTTTCTGCTGTAAAGCAGAGGGTCACCAAGCATGTGGTGCAGGTGATGGGGGACTTCATTTAGCAAAGAACACAGTGACGCCTCCATGCTGTACCCTTTTGGCCCTGATAAATTTGGGCAGATGAACACCACTTGTGGCAGGAGCAGAAGGGACAGAGATAGGGGCCATAACATGGTGCAGTGGTGCTGTGGTGCTGTAGCCAGCAAGCTCCTTGATGAGCAGCTCTCCGAAGGCTAGCTGTAAGATGGGGAGCTTTCCACAGATCTTAGCCATTTCCTTGTGTAGGATGAATGCATTCACCACAGCAATGTCGATGAAACGATAGAAGAAGGTCTTGTACCATTTCATCATCTTATGGAGAACATTGTAATAGCCTATCAGCGCATCTGACAGGTCCATACCTCCCATGCTCTTGTTGTAGTCCTTTATTGCAGTTGGAATGGGGACATTTTTTTGCGGTCCATGCCCCAGTAGCGCTGAGACAACAGGTGTTCGGCTGGATGGATCAGCTTCAGTGGGGGATGGACATCTTGGCACTGGGAGCTCCTATTCGGAGTCAGTGTCACTGTGAAAGAAAATGTTCAGTTAGAATAGTTTCACATGAGCCCTGTATCAACAGGTATAATAAACAGATATATATAGTACAGGGAACATAAGGTTGAATACTGTATATTATTATAGACCTGCTAGACCTACAGTCTCATTTATATTATGACAGACCAGCTAGATCTACTGTCTCTATTATTTTATGACATTTCAGCTAGATCTACTGTCTCTATTATATTATGACAGACCAGCTAGATCTACTGTCTTTATTATATTACAACAGACCAGCTGTATCTACTGTCTCCATTTCACTTTGGCCATTGTTGTGGGCCCATAGGCTATGGGTCATACATATACATACAAACATAGGCTATGGGTCATACACATACATACAAACATACCCCCACCCACAATGTATAGCCAACGTGTACTTTACACATTTCATTACATTTTTATATATTGCTACTAAAAATAAAAAAATCACAAATAATATTTTATATTATTAATTTCTAACAAAGGCACTAGCATGAGAAGAACTTACCAGTCCAAAACAATGTCCTCTCTGTTAAAAAAAATATTCCTCCATTTGGGAATCAAAGCTATGCTAGCTAAATGAATCGTCCTCCAATAATCTCTGTCTCACTTTCCCGATCAATTTCTTCTAAAATTGTGTGTACATCTGTATATCTAGACTTAGATTTAGCTTTCCCTGACTTAGTCGCCATACTGATTGATATATAAACAGCTGAAGATGCGCTTTACCAAAATAGTGCTGTGCGTAACATGCGTGGCTCCTTCCAGTATGAATCTTCAATGGCGAATGACCCTCTTTACGCCGGAGTTTACTACATGGGTTGGTCTTCCAACACATAACCATTACATATTGCGACCAAGCTCGACCAAGCTAGATTTCAAGATGATCAGTGGTCTTTGGGTTAAAATCCAGTCAATCAATGAAACAGCGGTCATATCATTGGTGCACAATGATGTCATTACTTGTTGCCTTCAAATCGGTTTCTTTCAGTCAATACGTCCCGCGAAATGACCCATCAAGTTTGGTTGTGTTACAAACAACCAGTTGATTGTAATGAAACCAAACATGACTGGATAAAGTCCCGTTTAGTGTGTGTATTTACATCGAATGTGTCATTGAAAATTGAATGAGACGGAATTCACGACACCAGAGGTTCACAAAATGTTTTGTGTTAGGCTATAAAAATGGATTTTATCAAACAAAAGACCATTCATTGTGTTACAATGAGCATTGGGATTGCAAACAGAGGAAGATCGTCAAAGGTAAACAATTAATTTTATTGCAATTTGTGATTTTGTTACACCTGTGCTGGTTGAAATAGTTTTTTTATGGGGCTGTCCTCAGATAATCGCATTCGCAGTAAATCATTTTAAAAATCTGACAACGCAGTTGGATTAGCAAGATTCTAGGCTTTCAAAACATAGAGACACTTGTATTTTCATGAATATTTAATATGACTATTTATGTAGCGATCACCGTATGTTGTCGAATTTAATCCCGCTAACGGGTTCGGTGCGCAGAGAGGTTAATGGATGCCTCTCCAACAAAATCCGGGTAGAATCAGGAATTCCCCAGGTCGGCTGTCTAGGCCCCTTACTTATTTCAATCTTTACTGACAATATACTACTGACTTTGAGTAACGCCAGTGTGTCTATGTATGCGGATGACTCAACACTACACGTCAGCTACCACAGCGATCGAAATGACAGCAACACTTAACAAAGAGCTACAGTTAGTTTCAGAATGGGTGGCAAGAAATAAGTTATGTTAAATATTTAAAAAACTAAAAGCATTGTATTTGGGACAAATCATTCACTAAACCTCTCTGAATATTGTGATGAATAATGTGGAAATTGATCAAACTGTCATGGTCAAAACATATTGATACAACAGCAGCTAGGATGGGGAGAAGTCTGTTTATAATAAAGCGCTGCTCTGCATTCTTAACAGCACTATCAACACGGCAGGTCCTACACGCCCTAGTTTTGTCGCACTTGGACTACTGTTAAGTCATGTGGTCAAGTGCCAGAAAGAGAGACTTAGGAAAATTGCATTTGGCTCAGAACGGCTGGCTCTTGGATGTACACAGAGAGCTAACATTAATAATATGCATGTCAATCTCTCCTGGCTCAAAGTGAAGGAGAGATTGTCTTTATCACTACTTGTATTTAAGAGAGGTACTGCCATGTTGAATGTGCCGAGCTGTCTGTTTGAACTACTCGGACACCCATGCATACCCCACAAGACATTTCACCAGATGTCTCTTCACAGTCCCCAAGTCCAGAACAGACTATGGGAGGAGCACAGTACTACATAGAGCCATGACTACATGGAACTCTTATTCCACATCAAGTAACTCATGTCAGCAGTAAAATTAGATTTAAAAAACTGATAAAAATACACCTTCTGGAACAGCGGGGACTGTGAAGCAACACAAACATAGATACATGCACTGTAACATACGCACTATACACACATGTAGACATGGATTTTGTGTTAAAGAAATGTGGTAGTAGACTGGGCACACTCTTAATATGCTGTGAAATCTGTTATGAATGTATTGTAATGTTTTTAAAATGAATAACTGTCAAAATTTTGCTGGACGCCAGGAAGAGCTAATGGGGATCCATAATAAATACAAATACAAAATACAAAACCAGCTCAATTGGGTTGAGGTCAGGTGATTGTGGAGGCCAGGTCATCTGATGCAGCACTCCATTACTCTCCTTATTGGTCAAATAGCCCTTCGACAGCCTGAAACTTTCTCTAGCATATATGTAACACTGTCGGTTCATTCGGTTCATTTTTGTTTCAGTATCTATGTTCAGTATTGCTTTTTTCTCAGTAGCTCTTTTTTCTGCCCTCCATCTACAGTATGCACATGCAACACGTTAGTTCATTCGGGTCACTTTTGGTTGGGCCCATTTTCTATAGGTATAGCATGTCTGTTTTGATATTTTTCTGTGCTCCTTTGGATGAAAGCTTTCTCAGTAAGTATCTCTTTTCTCTTTGCTCCATCTACCCTATGCACATGCAACACTTATTTTTCAGTTAATTCACTTCACTTTCGGTTGGGTCCATTTTCTATAGGTACAGCATGTCTGTTTTGATGTTTTCACTGTGCTCCACTGGATGAAAGTTAGGGAGGTATTTGAGTGTAATTACTGAGAGAAAGTTATGTTATATATGTTATGTTCTCTTCTGCTCTATTCATAGCACTCTGTCGTACCCAGGAGGAAGCAAAGACATACCTTTATTACCACTCTCAACACACGCAACTCAACACTAAAGTCTCTAATTGCCAACTGAAAGGCAATAATTGCAACTTACAGTCTGTGGAAAAGGCAGCTGTGAACCATTATTCAGTCCTATCTACAGAGAAGGAGGGAAAAGAGATCACAGTTGTCAGAAAAAAGCACGAATAAGCCTAACCCTCATTGTCACTTCATGTAAAACATCTCTGACCTGTTTTTGAAGGAATGGACAACACTTGGAATGACAGCTAGGACAGCGAGGACGAAAACATTTAAAATATCCAAATGCGGGACAATAGGAGGATTTTGCAGAACAGTGTAGCCTACATGAATAATGTTTGGGGGCAGCACCCCCCACACCACAAATATCACCCTCCCGCTGCACCAAATGAGCTAACTGAAGCGCACCTAGCCTGCTCATTTGCATTTACATTTACATTTAAGTCATTTAGCAGACGCTCTTATCCAGAGCGACTTACAAATTGGTGAATTCACCTTCTGACATCAGTGGAACAGCCACTTTACAATAGTGCATCTAAATCATTTAAGGGGGGTGAGAAGGATTACTTTATCCTATCCTAGGTATTCCTTGAAGAGGTGGGGTTTCAGGTGTCTCCGGAAGGTGGTGATTGACTCCGCTGTCCTGGCGTCGTGAGGGAGTTTGTTCCACCATTGGGGGGCCAGAGCAGCGAACAGTTTTGACTGGGCTGAGCGGGAACTGTACTTCCTCAGTGGTAGGGAGGCGAGCAGGCCAGAGGTGGATGAACGCAGTGCCCTTGTTTGGGTGTAGGGCCTGATCAGAGCCTGGAGGTACTGCGGTGCCGTTCCCCTCACAGCTCCGTAGGCAAGCACCATGGTCTTGTGCATTTGCCTCGTGCAAAATGTGGTGATGTAGAAACTAGAGACCACATGCGTGGCTGTTTTATGAAAATCTTGGGGGGATAAAAAAGTAGTTGTTAATTTACTGCATTTCTATCCAGTGGCAGCTCCTTAGAGGAAGAAGGGGAGGGACCATATTGGTAAATATTGAAAATATAAAAAGTTATGCTTTTTAGATAAAACTACACTAAATATATTCACATCACCAAATAATTGATTAAAACACACTGTTTTGCAATGAAGGTCAACAGCAATCTCTGGGTTAGCACTATGGTGTATGACAGCTAGTTTCCGCCCTCCTCTGAGTACATTGACTTCAATACAAATCTAGGAGGCTCGTGGTTCTCACGCCCCCTTCTACAGACTTACACAGTAATTATGACAACTTCTGGAGGTCGTCCTCCAACCTATCAGAGCTCTTGCAGTATGAATTGATATGTTGTCGACCCAATAAAAGTGAATGAATCTCTGAATGCATAAGCTACAGCTAGCTGGCACTGCGTGAAGGAATTATACAAACGTTTTAACAAACTTTAGAAAGAAAAACTGAATGAAATGGGGATAAACATACATGAATTTGTCCAATTAAAACTCTTGTTTACAAATGTTGGACTAATGTTTACACCCTAGATCAGTTAGATGCACGCAAGAGTGTGAAAGGTGGTATTGAATATGTCACTGTCTGTCACGTTGATTACTACATTTTTTTCTCTCGACCTGTGCACCTACGTTGTAAACTTTAAATAGTAGGCTAGGTTGTAGCAACCTCATGAAAATGTGAGTATCATGTAGTAGATTAAACCTATCGATGTTACATTGAGCTGGGTGTATGGAATATGAATGACAGTCAACAATATGCAGTAATACAAATAAGACCATGCTCGTAAAAAAATGTCCCTCCCTGATCTTAAACAGCACTGACCTCCACTGTTCTATGCAATTTTAAAACGTAACAAATTCTTCAATCTAAGATGTTGGCGGAGGGGGGATTGTTTTAAGATGATCATACTATGGATCATTTATCAATTTGAGTTTGGATTTTAGGACCCCTTTAGGAATCAAAAACAAATATATGTACATTTATTTATTTATTTAACTAGGCAAGTCGGTTCAGAACAAATTCTTATTTACAATGACGGCCTAGGATTTTTACCTTGTTAGCTCGGGATTTGATATAGCAACCTTTTGGTTACTGGACCAACGTGCTAACCACTAGGCTACCTGCCACCCCAACTATATACACAGTACCAGTCAAAGGTTTGGACACGCTTACTCATTCAAGGGTTTGTCTTTACATTTTTACTATTTTCTACATTGTAGAATAATAGTGAAGACATCAAAACGATGAAATAACACATAAGGAATCATGTAGTAATCAAAAAAGTGTTAAACAAATCAAATTATATTTTATATTTGAGATTCCTCAAAATAGCCACACTTTGCCTTGATGACAGCTTTGCACACTCTTGGTATTCTCTCAACCAGCTTCACCTCGAATGCTTTTCCAACAGTCTTGAAGGAGTTCCCACATATGCTGAGCACTTGTTGGCTGCTTTTCCTTCACTGCGGTCCAACTCATCCCAAACCATCTCAATTGGGTTGAGGTCGGGTGATTGTGGAGGCCAGGTCATCTGATGCATCACTCCATCATTCTCCTTCTTAGTCAAATAGCCCTTACACAGCCATGAGGTGTGTTATGGGTCATTGTCCTGTTGAAAACAAATGATAGTCCCACTAAGTGCAAACCAGATGGGATGGAGTATCGCTGCAGAATGCTGTGGTAGTCATGCTACTTTAGTGTGCCTTCTAAATAAATCACAGACAGTGTCACTAGCAGAGCACCCCCACACCATGATACCTCCTCCATGCTTCACGGTGGGAACCACACATGCGGAGATCCTCCATTCACCTACTCCGCGTCTCACAAAGACAGCGGTTGGAACCAAAAATCAAACAAATCAAACAAATTTGGACTCCACCAGTCTAATGTCCATTGCTCGTGTTTCTTGGCCCAAGCAAGTCTCTTCTTATTATTGGTGACCTTTAGTAGTGGTTTCTTTACAGCAATTCAACCATGAAGGTTTGATTCACACAGTCTCCTCTGAACAGTTGATGTAGAGATGTGTCTGTTACTTAAACTCTGTGAAGCATTTTTTGGGGTTGCAATTTCCGAGGCTGTTAACTCTAATGAACTTATCAGAAGCAGAGGTAACTCTGATTTTCCTTTCCTGTGGCGGTCCTCGTGAGAGGCAGTTTCATCATAGCGCTTGATGGTTTTGCGACTGGCACTTAAAGAAACTTTTAAAGCTCTTGACATTTTCCGGATTGACTGACTTTCATGTCTTAAAGTAATGATGGACTGTCGTTTCTCTTTGGATATTTGAGCTGTTCTTGCCATAATACGGACTTGTGTACCACCCCTACCTTGTCACAACACAACTGATTGGCTCAAACACATTAAGAAGGAAAGAAATTCCACAAATGTACTTTTAACAAGGCACACCTGCTAATTGAAATGCATTCCAGGTGACTACCTCATGGAGCTGGTTGAGAGAATGCCAAGAGTGTGCAAAGCAAGAGTGTGGCTACTTTGAAGAATCTGAAATATAAAATATATTTTGATTTGTTTAACACTTTTTTGGTTACTACATCATTATTTAATAGTTTTGATGTCTTCATTATTATTCTACAATGTAGAAAATAGTAAAAAATAAAGAAAAACCCTGGAATGAGTAGGTGTGTCCAAGCTTTTGACTGGTACTGTATATTTATTTTATAAATATTTATTTTGGCCTTTACTACTAAAGCCCATAGAAACGCATTGAATATCACATTCATTAATGGCAAAAAAGACAGTAAAAAATAAATAATGAGAAATAATGCTTTGAAGTGTCTGCCCTAAATCTAGGATATATAAAGAAACTGTATCATGGCGCCGGAGAAGATGGCTGAACTTTTACCTGCTCCAAACCGAATGTGTTTTTTTGTTCATTTTTTTGAGTTGTTTGTAACTTGTTTTTTAAAACTTATACTTTACATTATGTTACTGCTACAGTCTCTTATGACCGAAAATAACTTCTGGGCATCAGAACAGAGATTACTCACCACGAACTGGCAGAATATTTTTTTCCTTTAACGAGTCCGATGAGCCCGACTTGAAATACATACTGCTTTCCTGGGAACCCAAATCCCCACCACTTGTATGAAGAGAAGATAGAGAAAAAGAAGATGGAGGTCAGGCTGCCTTCTGAGTATTCGTAGGCAATCGAATAAACCCCCACTGCTTTCAGTTCTACTAGCTAACATGCAATCATTGGAGAAAGAAAATTGACGATCTACGAGGAAGATTAAACTACCAACGGGACATTATAAACGGTAATATCTTATGCTGCACAGAGTCGTGGCTGAACGACGACATTATCAACACACAGCTGGCTGGTTATACGCTGTATCGGCAGGATAGAACAGCGGCGTCTGGTAAGACAAGGGGCGGCTTATGCATATTTGTAAACAACAGCTGGTGCACAATATCTAAGGAAGTCTCGAGGAGTATCTCGTAAGCTGTAGACCACACTATCTACCTAGAGAGTTTTCATCTGTATTTTTTTGTAGCTGTCTACAGACCACCACAGACCGAAGCTGGCACTAAAACCTCACTCAATGAGCTGTATTCCGCCGTAAGCAAACAGGAACATTTTCATCCAGAGGCGGTGGTCCTAGTGGCCAGGGACTTTAATGCAGGGAAACTAATGCACTCACAAACTTTTACAGATGCACAATCAAGAACATCCTCACTCACAAACGTTTCCAGACGCACAATCGAGAGCGTCCTGTTGGACTGTATCACTGCCTGGTACGGCAACTGCTCCGCCCACAACCGCAAGGCTCTCCAGAGGGTAAACTACATGCCCTCCAGGACACCTACAGCACCCGATGTCACAGGAAGGCCAAAAGATCATCAAGGACAACAACCACCCGAACCACTGCCTGTTCACCCCATTATCATCCAGAAGGAAAGGTCAGTACAGGTGCATCAAAGCTGGGAACAAGAGACTGAAAAACAACTTCTATCCCAAGGCCATCAGACTGTTCAACAGCCATCACTAATATATAGTGAATGCTGCCAACATACAAACTAAAATCTCTTGCCAATTTAATAATTTTAATAAATGGATTTAATAAAGGTATCAAATCAAAATCAAATCAAACTTTATTTGTCACATGCACCGAATACAAGTGTACAGTAGACTTACAGTGAAATGCTTACTTACAGGCCCTTATCCAACAGTGCAGTTCAAGAAGAAGAAAATATTTGCCAAGTTGACTAAAATAAAATGTAATAATAAAAAGTAACACAATAAGAATAACAATAACGAGGCTATATACAGGGGGCACCAGTACCGAGTCAGTGTGCGGGGGTACAAGCTAGTTGAGGTAATCTGTACATGTAGGTGGGGACGAAGTCACTATGCATAGGTAACAAACAAACAGCGAGTAGCAGCAGTGTACAAAAGGGAAGGGGGGGAGGTCAATGTAAATTATCCAGTGGAGATTTTATGAATTGGGGGTAGAAGCTGTTGAGGAGCCTTTTGGTCCTAGACTTGGCGCTCCAGTACCGCTTGCCGTGCGGTAGCAGAGAAAACAGTCTATAAATTGGGTGACTGGAGTCTCTGACAATGTAATGGCCTTTCCTCTGACACCGCCTATTATATAGGTACTGGATGGCAGGAAACTTGGCGCCAGTGATGTACTGTGCCGTTCGAACTACCCTCTGTAGCGCCTTACGGTCAGATGCCGAGCAGTTGCCATACCAGGCGGCGATGCAATTGGTCAGGATGCTCTCGATGGTGCAGCTGTAGAACCTTTTGAGGATATGGGGACCCATGCCAAATCTTTTCAGTATTCTGAGGGGGAAAAGGTTTTGCCACTAGTCACTTTAAATAACGCCACTTTAAAACTTCCTATGGCTGCTGTCCCTGTACAGGGATCAAAATCAGTGGAAATTTCAGAGCGCCAACTAATAGTACTCGATACAACTCAAACTTTCATTAAAACACACATGCAGGGTACTCAATTAAAGCTACACTCGTTGTGAATCTAGCCAACATGTCAGATTTTTAAAATGGTTTTCGGCGAAAGCATGAGAAGCTATTATCTGATAGCATGCAACCCCCGAAATACCCAAAGGGGACGTAAACAAAATAATTAGCGTAGCCGGCGCTACACAAAACACAGAAATAAAATATAAAACATTCATTACCTTTGACGAGCTTCTTTGTTGGCACTCCTATATGTCCCATAAACATCACAATTGGGTCTTTTTTTCCCGATTAAATTGGTCCATGTATACCCAAAATGTCCATTTATGAACACCGTCAGATCCAGGAAAAAACTCTGTTTCAAAACGCAACGTCATTTTTTTTAACTAAAAAAGTTGCCTATAAACTGATAAACTGAATTGATCACAGGGCGATCTGTATTCAATAGCAGCAAGTCTTGAAATCATGGTCCATATTTTCCCTTTCATAACTTCCTCCGGTGTACTCGACGACAGGATGTGCCTATTTCTCATTTGACCAAGGATTAACTTCAACACAATTCCCAACACTGGCGACATCGTGCGGAAGCTGTAGGAACTGTAAACTGGATGCTATCTATTTTCCCTTGCCATAGACAATACAGAGACTGGCAGATGGATATTTTTTGTGTGTTTTTTGTGAACAGTTTTCCTTGGGATTTTGCCTCCTACACACGTTCTGTTATAGCCACAGACATGATTTAACCAGTTTTATAAACTTCAGAGTGTTTTCTATCCCCACATACTAATCATATGCATATACTATATTCCTGGCATGACTAGCAGGACGTTGAAATTTTGTGCGATTTTTAACAAAAAGCTGAAAAAATTCACACGCTCCTTAACAGGTAATGTAATGTAATGTCTACGTATCCTACATTACTCATCCATATGTATATACTGTATTCTATACAATCTACTGAATCTTGCCTATGCCGCACGGCCATCATGCATCCATATATGTTTATATGTACACATTCTTATTTATCCCTTTACATTTGTGTGTATAAGGTAGTCGTTGTGAATTTGTGAGATAAGTGTTAGATATTACTTCACTGTCGGAACTAGAAGCATAAGCATTTCGCTACACTCACATTAACATCTGCTAACCATTTGTATGTGATCAATAACATTTGATTTGACTTAGATCCGTTTAACAACATTTCTATCAGCATGTTAAATGTGCAACCAGAGGGAAAAAACTCTAGACCAACTTTACTCCACACACACAGACACATACAAAGCTCTCCCTCCTGCTCAATTTGGCAAATCTGACCATAATTATATCCTCCTGATTCCTGCATACAAGAAAAAATTGAAGCTGGAAACACCAGTGCCTCGGTCAATAAAAAAGTGGTCAGATGAAGCAGACACTAAACTACAGGACTGTTTTGCTGCACAGATTGGAATATGTTTCGGGACTCTTCCAATGGCATTGAGGAGTACATCACATCAGTCATTGGCTTCATAAATAAGTGCATCGGTGATGTCGTCCCCACAGTGAATGTACGTACATACCCCAACCAGAAGCCATGGATTAAAAGCAACATCTGCACTGAGCTAAAGGGTAGAGCTGCCGCTTTCAAAGACCGGACTTTAACCTCTAGTGACACCCCATCCCGTGAACGGGACTGTTGTCATCATCTGACACTAATTAGCATAACGCAATAGACATAAATCTTCCTAGAAAATCTTCCTATTCATGAAAATCACAAGTGAAATATATTGGAACACAGCTTAGCATTAATCACCCTGTCATCTCAGATTTTCAAAATATGCTTTACAGCCAAAGCTAGACAAGCATTTGTGTAAGTTTATCGATAGCCTAGCATAGCATAATGCCTTGCTAGCAGCAGGCAACCTTGTCACGAAAATCAGAAAAGCAATCAAATTAAATAGTTTACCTTTGATGGACTTCGGATGTTTTCACTCACGAGACTCTCAGGTAGATAGCCAAAGTTCATTTTTCCCAAAATATTATTTTTGTAGGCGAAATAGCTCCGTTTGTTCTTCACGTTTGGCTGAGAAATCGACCGGAAATTGCAGTCACAACAACGCCGAATTCCAAATTAGCTCCATAATATCGACAGAAACATGGCAAACGTTGTTTATAATCAATCCTCAAGGTGTTTTTCAAATATCTATTCAATAATATATCAACCGGGACAATTGGTTTCTCAGTAGAAGCGATTGGAATAATGGCTACCTCTGTATTTTACACGAGAATTTCTCTGGGAGCATCAGGTGACCACTTGCGCAATGAAGCCGCCTACGGGTATTCTTCAACATAAATGCGTAAAACTACGTCACAATGTTGTAGGCACCTTGGGGAATACGTAGAAAGCGTAATCTGGTTGATAGGGCATTCACAGCTCAATAGGGATGCATCGGAACGCAGGGCTTTCAAAAGATGAGTCACTTCCGGATTGGATTTTTCTCAGGCTTTCGCCTGTAACATCAATTCTGTTATACTCACAGACAATATTTTTACAGTTTTGGAACCTTTAGAGTGTTTTCTATCCTAAGCTGTCAATTATATGCATATTCTAGCATCTTGTCCTGACAAAATATCCCGTTTAATTTGGGAACGTTATTTTTCCAAAAATGAAAATACTGCCCCTTAGTACCAGCAGGTTAATAATATAATAAATATAATATATATCCCATTTAGCAGACGCTTTAGTCCAAAGCGACTTACAAGTCGGCTGGGGCCACTACTTTTGCATATGGGTGGCCCCAGCGGGAATCGAACCCACGACGCTTGGCGTTGCAAGCGCCATGCTCTACCGACTGAGCCACACAGGACCCAGGTTAACGTAGAAGCTTATAAGAAATCCTCCTATGCCCTCCAACAAACCATCAAACAGGCAAAGCGTCAAAACAGGACTAAGATCGAATCGTACTACACCGGCTCCGATGCTCATCGGATGTTGGAGGGCTTGCAAACCATTTCAAACTACAAAGGGAAGAACAGCCGAGAGCTGCCCAGTGGCACGAGACGAGCTAAACTACTTCAGTACCAGACGAGCTAAACTACTTCTATGCTTGCTTTGAGGCAAATAACACTGAAGCATGCATGAGAGCACCAGCTGTTCCGGACGACTGTGGGATCACGTTCTCCGCAGCCGATGTGAGTAAGACTTTTAAACAGGTCAATATTCACAAGGCCGCAGGGCCAGACGGATTACCAGGATGTTTACTCCGAGCATGCGCTGACCAACTGGCAAGTGTCTTCACTGATATTTTCAACCTCTCCCTGTCCGACTCTGTAATATCAACATGTTTTAAGCAGACCACCATAGTCCTTGTGCCCAAGAACAACCGGGCTAAATGATATGACATTGTCTTGCTCTGTGCAGAATATTAGATCTCAACAGCGATTAAAGAAGTGTTTAACATCGCCAGTACCAAATCCTTATGATACAGTATATACAGTATCTTGCTATAACTGCAATGTAACTGCAAAAGAGACATGTTGGAATGTCTATTCTCATCAAATGAATTGAAAGTTGGACTGAAATAAGGGACAAATCAACCTTGTTTTGTAAATTAGTGGGGGGGGTTTTGTTGATAAATGTGGGACACCATTGTTTGGTTGCGGGAGGCGGGACAAAGGGTCATGTGGTCTCCCAATGACAGCAACTGTAGCCTACTGTCCATCCTTTCCTCTAAGATTTTTTTTTTCTGTGACATAATTGTATATATATATATATATATATATATACAGTGCCTTGCGAAAGTATTCGGCCCCCTTGAACTTTGCGACCTTTTGCCACATTTCAGGCTTCGAACATAAAGATATAAAACTGTATTTTTTTGTGAAGAATCAACAACAAGTGGGACACAATCATGAAGTGGAACGACATTTATTGGATATTTCAAACTTTTTTAACAAATCAAAAACTGAAAAATTGGGCGTGCAAAATGATTCAGCCCCTTTACTTTCAGTGCAGCAAACTCTCTCCAGAAGTTCAGTGAGGATCTCTGAATGATCCAATGTTGATCTAAATGACTAATGAGGATAAATACAATCCACCTGTGTGTAATCAAGTCTCCGTATAAATGCACCTGCACTGTGATAGTCTCAGAGGTCCGTTAAAAGCGCAGAGAGCATCATGAAGAACAAGGAACACACCAGGCAGGTCTGAGATACTGTTGTGAAGAAGAACTATATATATATAAAAAAATAAATATATATATATATATACTCTCTACTATTTCACTTCTTGTTGTTAAAGTCTTTCTCCAAATGCACTGCTTCAGGTTACCAATTCTACAGCCAAAATACCGTATTTCTCCTCCTCCCAAAGTGTGAACTTGTTGACTTCCCTTTAGTGATTTGAAAGAAAATGTTTGGTATAAGAAATATGGTGGAAACTCGCTCTAGCCCGTCTCCACCAATCAATGCATTTAGATTATTGGGAAGTAGTGAAAAGAAAGAAAAAATTGTGACTCCCACTTGGTAACCTAAAGTGAGTTTCAATTGTGGTCTCTTCCTGATATTACTTTATTTGACGTTCAAGAGGATGAGAAAATACCTTGGGCAAAATCTTTAGACTAAAACGGCTTACATTACATAAACATTTGGATGCAACCAAAATGCTTGTTATTCTCAAGCTTTCTGACTGTTGGCTTTATTGCTTATTTCTTATGGCAAATGTTTTCCAAAATCTTGGATCCAATGTCAGAAATGACTGCGCATGCTGCTTTTAAAATCAAGGCTTACATCCAATACATTTGGTTGCAACACTAATGCTTGTTTTCTCAATCTGCAGACTATAACTGTGTAACCTAGTTGCTGACATGCTGTTATTCTTTCTCATGTGTATTTGCTGGGTTTTCTATGTTAGACATCCATTAATCCATCACACACACACACACACACACACACACACACACACACACACACACAAATGATTCCAGTGTGAGGTTTTGTCGTTCTAAATGTCAGACAGCACATTGCTCCGGATGGTGGTGATGAAAATTAGAACCCAGCCGTGCCTGTAGAGGGCTTGCAGTTGACGAACAACGCCTCCTAACGGCCATGTTGGAAGACCACCACATTAATCCTTCTGACAACAGCCGCCAGGTGCCTACCCCCAAACGGCATGATAAGTGCCTAAAAATAGTTGATTGATCACCACTGCCAACTGGAAAAAAAACACGTTTACAGATTTCCGGCAATCATGACACACCATTGGTGACACCAAGGTAAGACTCAAGAACGGTCAGAAAAGTGAATAACCCTTTGTGCCCGTTAAGACCTGAACCCAGACAGCTGTCAGTAATGGGTCTGCTACGATCATTTCATCACTGGTAAGTCAAATGTGATCGATTTCGAGTTTAGTTTTAATGTTATGCCAAACAGGTGTTAACAGCAACATTAAGTTAGCCTATATTAGCTAGCTAGATAGCTTGTTGTCTAGCAATTAGCATGTGTCACGTGAGTTTAAAGTTTTGGGGAAGCTATTTTTCACCAAAAAAATGCACCTTTAAAACAGAAGATTACATGCCTCTATCATCGCATTTGCATACTAATGTAAGCTTCTATTCCTAATGTGATGAGTAGATTTGATATTGATAATTTAGGCTATAACGTTTCCTTTGCACAGGAAAAATGTGGGTTTTGATAAACATTTCATGCATTTCTATGACATTTTTTATGACTGGATAAATTAGCAGAATATGTTTTAATACGAGGGTAGCCTAGGCCTACTCTACTGACACTGACAACAGATCAATAAAAACAACCTTTTCTTGAATTCTTGATAGTACTAGTGCTAGATGTGTGTATGTTTTAAAGGAAAGATCCCATCTCCTACTTTCAGACATTTCACCACGTAGATTACAAGGGATGGATTTGCACCAACAAATGTAATGTCAGCACAAGGAATGTAAAAAATAATGATTAGCTTCATATACATTGTCTACTGGTATTGTTTATAAATTGAGAACATAAAGCTGAACAACATGTAAGTTAAGCTATTCTGTGCTTCAGATGCTTTTTTTTATTTAACTAGGCAAGTCAGTTATGAACAAATTCTTAATTACAATGACAGCCTAGGAACAGTGGGTTAACTGCCTTGTTCAGGGGCAGAATGACAGATTTTTACCTTGTCAGCTCGGGGATTCAATCTAGCAACCTTTTGGTTACTGGCCCAATGCTCCAACCACTAGGCTGCCTGCCACCACAATGTCAAGGGGTGCATTACAATTGCCCATAAGGCTAATGCCATCATACTGTAGGCCAGTTAATTTGAGAATACAACACAAACATTCCATTCAGATTCCCTTCCCGTTTTTAATTGCACGATTGTGATCTATAATTAATCAACATCAACACTAGTTTATCTTGAATAACAGTTAAGTTAACAATTCAAACAAGTTTAAACACTTCACTTCAAAGAATTTCAAAGTGTACAAGTAAGCTAACTCATATGTAAAGGTTAGCTATACATGTTGTTGTGACATGACTACCATTAATGTGATGACAGCTATTTTATCAAATCAATTAACTATGCTTAATTATTACGTGATTAAATGAATCATGTAACAATATGAAGGCCAGCATCCCGGAGTCACCTCTTCACTGAACGATGAGACCGGTGTTTTGAGGGTACTATTTATTGAAGCTGCCAGTTGAGGACTTGTGAGGCATCTGTTTCTCAAATTAGACACTCATATGTACTTTTACCGGATGAAAAAATGTGCTTTTCTTTAAAAAACAAGGAAAACAAGTGACCCCAAACTTTTGAACGGTAGTGTAGGTTGAATTGATTACTAACATAATGCAATGAAAATTCCCTAGTGGAGTTACGCATATGACGGCTTGTTACACAATGGAAAGGGATGGAGAAAGAAAGTGAATGTGAGTATTTTGCACATGAACGACCACGCATTCTAAAATAATTGCAATGTATATATTTTCGCTTGTATGTCTTTGTTGTCTCTCTCTGTTGAAATTCTCTGGTCCATCTGTGGGGAGTCGTTAGACAGAAGTCTCTGGTTTGTCCACCAGAGGTCACAATGTCCTTTGTAGTTGTAGTAGGCTTTCTTTGTCTCTGAGTGTTCGTTAGTCTGGATCCTTCAGAGGTAGACACGCGGTGTTCTTTGGTCGAGTTCACTTGACTAACAGTACTTAAACAGCTGCAAACTGAATATTCCGATGTAGTCTTTATCTTCTTCACTCGTGTTGAGAGTGTCTACCCATTTTGTAACATTCAGCTCATGCTGTCGGTCATGCTGGTCTATATTTAAATTGCAATCATATTCAGCTTGCGCTGCACGTATACTGGTCTAATGTAAATTCTTCAGCGAGTCCTTTTAAGCACTCACCTTGGAGGGCAGTTCCATCACATTGCCACAATGTCTGTGCTTACTTGGGTGTGGTCACTGACTCAGCAAAAGCTTACATGAAAAACAATTCTCCTCTCGAAGGCTAAAATCACATTTCATCTTCACAAAAGTATTCTTATACTTAATCATATAAGTTCTACAACATTTGGATGCAAATCCGACTCCTCGAATGCGTACACTTTCAGAGATACAGTTATTTAGTTATATCGTCCTTAAGGATATCACAAAACAATAAGCTTTTGACAAGATTTATTGTTTGGATCCCCACCAACCATTCCAAACATTTGGATTTGAAAACTAATGTTCCAATGTCCAATCTTTTGATGTTTGAAGCTTTGGCAAGAGTCTCTCTCCACACATAAAGGATTTTTGGCTTCTCCATACTGCAGTGCAAGAGAGAGAAAGTTCACGACCGGTAGGGAGAGATGGGGAGAGGGGCTCTCTTTGATCCTCACCCAGGAGGGAAAGTCATGAAAATGTAAAGTTAGCTAACTAGCGAACATTACGTTAGCAACTCATTCGAATTAGCCTGCACACTATGTTTCTGTAGCATGCTAGATAATAATACATTGTTTTAAATATTTACTTACTTAAATAGGTTCTCTCACTTTGGGTCCTTAGAAAAACTAAATAATGGGCAATCTTCCCGAAGGTTCCGGTGGTAGCAAAACATAGCTCGCCATGTGGACGATTGGAGGACTTCCAACAGACTGAGTCTGGTCTTCCAATATGGTGCTTGGTGCGGTTGCTAGGTGATTTGTGACACAACTGCAATTCCTTTATAGATGAACATGAATATATGTTCTCTCAACATGTGAGCATGTGTCTGCTCGACTAGTCTGAATACCTCAGATGGGTTGCCTTCCCCGTGTCCGCTCTACCATTGGAGAGCATTGAACTATTTAATATGGGCATTCACATAGAATAATTCTAATCGGGGTTTCATTATATCATGATGAAAGACCATGCAGAGAAGGGAGGGAGCTTAAGCCTGAGTTGCCATGGTTACACATTTAAAGTAAAAATCTACACTTTATCAACAGTGGACTGATGAGAAAAAAAATACTAAAAGAGTTTATAAGTGGATTTTTCCTTTAAGGAGAAGGATGATAATAATAGTGGAGTGATAAGATGTCTGTCTTGGTTGTTACAGACTACAGCAACTGTGTCATCATCACGCGTAACTGTGACTCAGTCTCTAGAAACCATGTAGAGATGTAGTTTCATCGTGGGGTGTCTTTTATTTGGCTTAAATCTGTTGCTTTTACTAAGGTTCCAGATATCAATTTTGCAAAACCGTATTTTTCAAGTGTATTTCCATGTGTTTGAGGTGTAGCTAACTTCCTACGTTCTCTTTCTTCAGCCACTCCACACTAACAATAGACCTTGTGGGACATCAAGCATACGCATTATTTATAAGGACATATTTTGCAAGTGTTGTAGATGTTTACTTTATATGTATGAAGGAGAAAATGAAATTCAAGAAAAGCAATAAAACATAGGATCTACTTGGTGGGACAGTTTGCACATTTATATTCCTTTCCTGGAGAGATGAGAAGAAGACAGGGACAGAGGTGAATAGTGATAGATATGAAAACAGAGTCAAATATGTCAAGTTTAACTGTCGGAGGGAAGGGGGGAAAGTACCAATCTATCTATCTTGTCTACTCCATTAGAGTAAAAGTGTATCAATACAAGCTGCTTGTCTGATGGCGTCATAAATATCCTGCTGATACAGTAGAGTGACCATGTTTTGGCTGATTTGTGTAACATCTCACATGAATCTACCGCCTGTACTACTTGACGGTCACTCATGATACTCGGAGACCTATGTGTCATGTTGAGAAGACCCCTATCTAAATTAACCAGATTTGACAATGCTAACTTGATGGTCAGTCATCACTGACTACAAATCAAATCAATGTTTATTGGTTGCGTACACAGATTTGCAGGTGTTACGAACAGAGTAGTGAAGAGGGCACGACAACGCCTCTTCTCCCACAGGAGGCTGAAAAGGTTTTTCGTGGGTTGTCAGATCCTCAAAAAGTTCTACAGCTACACCATTGAAAGCAATTTGACTGGCTACATCTCTGCTTGGTATGTCAACTGCTTGGCATCTGACTGCAAGGTGCAAATTAGGGTAGTGCCTACAGCCCAGTACATTACTGGGGCAAAGCTCCCTGCCATCCAGGACCTCTATATCAGGCGGTGTCAGAGGCCCTACATTTGTCCGAAGACTCCAGCCACCCAAGTCATCGACTGCTCTATCTGCGTCTCACAAAGAATTTTTGGTTGGAACCAAAAATCTAAAATGTGGACTCATCAGACCAAAGGACAGATTTCCACCAGTCTAATGTCCATTGCTCGTGTTTCTTGGCCCAAGCATGTCTCTTCTTCTTATTGGCGTGCTTTAGTAGTTGTTTCTTTGCAGCAATTTGACCAAGTAGGCCTGATTCACGCAGTCACCTCTGAACAGCTGATGTTGAGATGTGTCTGTTACTTGAAATCTGTGAGGCATTTATTCTTAGGATGGTAACTCTAATGAACTTATCCTCTGCTGCAGAGGTAACTCCGGGTCTTCCATGCCTGTGGTGGTCCTCATGAGAGGTAGTTTCATCATAGTGCTTGATGGTTTTTGCGACTGCACTTGAAGAAACGTTCAAGTTCTTGAAATTTTCCGCATTGACTGACCATCATGTCTTGAAGTAATGATGCACTGTCATTTCTCTTTGCAGGGGGTCCTGTGTGGCTCAGTCAGTAGAGCATGGCGCTTGCAACGCCAAGCGTCGTGGGTTCGATTCCCGCTGGGGCCACCCATATGTAAAAGTAGTGGCCCCAGCCAACTTGTAAGTCGCTTTGGACAAAAGCGTCTGCTAAATGGGATATATTTATTTATATTTACTTATTTGAGCTGTTCTTGCCATAATATGGACTTGGTCTTTTACCAAAGTTGGCTTTCTTCTGTATACCACCCCTACCTTGTCACAAAATAACTGATTCGCTCAAATGGATTAAGAAGGAAAGAAATTCCACAAATTAACTTTTAACAAGGCACACCTGTTAATTTAAATGGATTCTAGGTTACTACCAGAAGAAGCTGGTTGAGAGAATGCCAAGCGTGTGCAAAGCTGCTATCAAGGCAAAGGGTGGATACTTTGAAGAATCTCTGAAAAGGCATGTGCGTGTGTAGGTAAGTAAAGAAATAAAACAACAGTAAAAAGACATTTGAAAAAAGAGTAGCAAGGCTATATACCTGTTAGTCAGGCTTATTGAGGTAGTATGAACATGTAGGTATCGTTAAAGTGACGATGCATATATGATGAACAGAGAGTAGCATTGTGGTGGGACACAATGCAGATAGCCCGGTTAGCCAATGTGTGGGAGCACTGGTTGGTCGGGCCAATTTAGGTAGTATGTACATGAATGTATAGTTAAAGTGACTATGCATATAATATAAACAGAGAGTAGCAGCAGTGTAAAAGAGGGGTTGGCGGGGGGGGGGGGGGGAGGTACACAATGCAAATAGTCCGGGTAACCATTTGGTTACCTGTTCAGTAGTCTTATGGCTTGGGGGTAAAAACTGTTGAGAAGCCTTTTTGTCCTAGACTTGGCACTCCGGTACCGCTTGCCATGCAGTAGTAGAGAGAACAGTCTATGACTGGGGTGGCTGGGGTCTTTGACAATTTTTAGGGCCTTCCTCTGACACCGCCTGGTGTAGAGGTCCTGGATGGCAGGCAGCTTTGCCCCAGTGATGTACTGGGCCGTACGCAATACTCTCTGAAGTGCGTTCCATTGGAAGGTCGAGCAATTGCCGTACCAGGCAGTGATGCAACCGGTCAGGATGCTCTCGATGCTCTTGATGTTGCAGCTGTAGAACCTTTTGAGGATCTCAGGACCCATGCCAAATTTGTTTAGTTTCCTGAGGGGGAATAGGCTTTGTTGTGCTCTCTTCACGACTGTCTTGGTGTGTTTGGACCAATCTAGTTTGTTGTGGATGTGGACACCAAGGAATTTGAAGCTCTCAACCTGCTCCACTACAGCCCCGTTGATGAGAATGGGGGCGTGCTCGGTGCTCCTTCTTCTGTAGTCCACAATCATCTCCTTAGTCTTGGTTATGTTGAGGGATAGGTTGTTATTCTGGCACCACCCAGCCACGTCTCTGACCTCCTCCCTATAGGCTGTCACTGGGGAGCTCCAGTGTTGAGGATCAGCGATTCAGATGTGTTGCTACCTACCCTCACCACCTGGGGGCGGCCTGTCAGGAAGAACAGGATCCAGTTGCAGAGGGAGGTGTTTAGTCCCAGGATCCTTAGCTTGGTAATGAGCTTTGAGGGTACTATGGTGTTGAACGCTGAGCTGTAGTCAATGAACAGCATTCTCTCATAGGTGTTCCTTTTGTCCAGGTGGGAAAGGGCAGTGTGGAGTGCAATAGAGATTGCATCATCTGTGGATCTGTTTGGGCGGTATGCAAATTGGAGTGGGTCTAGGGTTTCTGGAATAATGGTGTTGATGTGAGCCATTACCAGCCTTTCAAAGCACTTCATGGCTACGGACGTGAGTGCTACGGGTCTGTAGTCATTTATGCAGGTTGCCCTTGTGTTCTTGGGCACAGGGACTATGTTGATCTGCTTGAAGCATGTTGGTATTACAGACTCCATCAGGGACATGTTGAAAATGTCAGTGATGACACCTGCCAGTTGGTCAGCACATGCCCGGAGCACACATGGTAATCTGTCTGGCCCCTCAGCCTTGTGTATGTTGACATGTTTAAAGGTCTTACTCACATCGGCTACGGAGAGCGTGATCACACAATCGTCCGGAACAGCTGATGCTCTCATGCATGCCTCAGTGTTGCTTGCCTCGAAGCGAGCATAGAAGTGATTTAGCTTGTCTAGTAGGCTCGTGTCACTGGGCAGCTCGCGGCTGTGCTTCCCTATGTAGTCTGTAATAATTTGCAAGCCGTGCCACATCCGACGGGCGTCGGAGCCGGTGTAGTATGATTCAATTTAGCCCTGTATTGAGGCTTTGCCTGTTTGATGGTTCGCCGCAGGGCATAGGGGGATTTCTTGTAAGCTTCTGGGTTAGAGTCCAGCACCTTGAAAGCGACAGCTCTACCCTTTAGCTTAGTGCGAATGTTGCCTGTAATCCATGGCTTCTTGTTGGGGTATGGTCACTCTACTGTATCGAGACAAATCCACCACATCTCCCAGCTTGCGAGATTGTGCCCTCGTTAACACACAAGCAGGAAAAACATGGGGAAATGCTTGAACCAATTTATCATCTGTAGTTCCCTAGTAGTAATGTAACTCCTTTTACTGGCAGAGTAGACACTACACCAACACGGAAACGTCCTGATATCAAGTCTGACACTAAGTTGACCCAGTGTCATGGTACAGGTATGGTTTTTGTATCTATCCCCTGTCACGAACCGGCTCAAAGCCCGTAACAAAGGGAGACAACGTGGAGATAAGGAGTAACAAAATATATATTTATTAACTAAAGCATCTAAGGAAAATATACAATGGTGTGTGTAATCAGTACTCAGTAGTGTAAGTGAGTGTTTTGCATGAATGTGATAATGCAGGGTGTTGAAAGGTGCCAAAGCAAACAAACAAAAGGCCACCAAGAACCACAACACAATCTACAATGGTGTCTGCATGGAGAGAGTCTCTTCCATGAATGTAGAAGAGGTCTATTTATCCTTGGACACACCTGGCCCAGGTGTTTCCCATGTAGCTGACGACCCTCCCCAACTCCGCCCACCGGCATCCTAATAAGGAAACAAGAACAAAGACAATACGGCAGACAGAGTGGGAGGGTCGTCACACCCCTGTAATATGACATGAGCCACAATACGTTTCAGGAGACCAGGGTAAAGCATCAGTAACGATTACTGACTGCACCGCCCCGGTGTCTCGTAAGATTTGAACGGGCTTTTGATCCGCTTGTTCTCCAGTTAAGGAAACACAACCGGCAGAGATAAACAAAGCATAGATAGGATCCGGTTTCCCAAAAGCTGAATCAATAACTCGGTCCAACGGACGAGCCAAAAAGTGGACTAAACCCATGCTTTTTAATTTTGGGGATAGTGACAGGGACTGTTTCCGTTTATGCTTCAAAACGAAGTGCACCAAAGACAGTCTTGTGTGTCAAAGCGTACTCATCTGCCAACACTGCTGCCTGAGCCAATTTCACCACTTTCTGTTCATTTAACCTCTCTGGTACAAGTGGGAAGGTAGCGTCCCACCTCGACAACAGCCAGTGAAATTGCAGGGCGCCTGCAATTATATGCATATCCTAGCTTCTGGGCCTGAGTAGCAGGCAGTTTAATTTGGGCACGCTTTTCATCCAAAATTCTGAATGCTGCTGGCTGAACACCAGCGATTAAACAGAGACTCTTTGTCCCTTGCAAAGTCAACAAATGTACGGTGAGAGGGTTTTTTGTGGTTCCTGAAGTGCTGCCTATAAGCTTCAGGCACCAACTCATAAGCCCGCAACATGGTTGTTTTAGCAATATCATACTGTAAACTGTCTTCCAGGGAGAGAGCAGCTACTACTTTCTGGGCTTTCCCAGACAATTTACATTGTAACAGGAGCGGCCAAACCTTGAGTGGCCAATGCAGCGCTACGGCCACACTCTCAAACGCAGAGAAATAAGAATCAACTTCCGACTCTCGGAATGGAGGGACTAAAGCAATATTTTTACTCACGTCGAAGTGGGCTTGATGACGGGCAGGTTGTGGAATCGCACTGGAGTCAGCATCTAGCTCTAGTTGTCAGATCCTCACCTCCTTGTCAATTTCAATTTTCCTCATTTCCAAATCAATCTGTCTATCTCTCTCTTTATCTTTTTGTGCCATTTCCAAACGGGCCAGCCTCACCTTTAGCTTAGCTGTCCCGTCTGAAGATAAAGGGTCGAAACGGGGTCGAAATGGGGCAAGGGTCGAAACGGAGCAAGGTAAAGGGGTATGAGCAACTCATTCTTCCGCGCCATCCTCCGACTTGGCATCGGAAGGTCTACCTGTCTCCTGTCCTGAAGCCTCCCTTTCCTCATCTTTCAACAAGAAAGCTCAGCCTTTAGGGCTTTCTCAGGGACGAAGAGTCCATAATGGTCAGCTATAGTGCAAAGGTCTACTTTACGCAACCTCACCAACCGATCAACAGAGGCCCTTCAATAAACTGTGAGACTGCTGAGGCAGCCATTTTGTACATAGCAGCCTACTTAACACACGCAAACTAAACAAGTCATCCAAACTCACAACCTACCACCACACCTCAATCACCAATCACACAGAGCTCAGAGCAGCAGGGACCGGTGGGTTTAATGGAATTCCGGATGAGCCCCCATTATGTTATGCACACCTCTTCGAGGAGGGAATGCAACACCCTGCTACACTCAACTCCCCGTGGAGTGAAAGAGGTATGTGACTGCAAGTGCAGGTAAGGATGACAGAGGCAGAGAAAATTACCCTGTGAAGGAAATAAATTCCCTGTTAACAGTAAAATTCTCTGCCTCTGTCATCCTTACCCGCACCTGCAGTCACATACCTTTTTCACTCCATAGGGAGTTGAGTGTAGCAGGGTGTTGCGTTCCCTTCTCCAAGAGGTGTGCGTAACATAGCCTAAATGTTAATGATTTGTGCGTATGCTTGGTTCAGTTTGAACACACACATCGCTAGCAGCTCGTTCCCCATACAAAAACTCACCAAATCCTGGCGTCAATCTTTCCCTCAATCCCTTCACAGCATGTTCGTATAGATAAGTGAGTGTTAATATCCAGTTCTCTCTTTTTAGTTCAGTTTTATACAACTTCTCAACAATTTGAATCTTTGTTTTTCTTTCATGGAATGGCAGTAGCTCTTCACATTCTGTTCTACCTTTTCTTTCAGCATGTTGGCTCCAACTGGTGTATTACCTGACGTTAGGTGAAGGATTATCTTGCTCCCAGACAAACTAAACAGCTTCTTTGCTCGCTTTGAGGACAATACAGTGCCACCGACACGGCCCGCTACCAAAACCTGCAGGCTCTCCTTCACTGCAGCCAACGTGAGTAAAACATTTAAAGGTGTTAACCCTCGCAAGGCTGCCAGCCCAGACGGCATCCCTAGCCCCGTCCTCAGAGCATGTGCAGACCAGCTGGCTGGTGTGTTTACGGACATATTCAATCAATCCCTATCCCAGTCTGCTGTTCCCACATGCTTCAAGAGGGCCACCATTGTTCCTGTTCCCAAGAAAGGTAAGGTTACTGAGTTAAACGGATATCACCCCGTAGCACTCACTTTCGTCATCATGAAGTGCTTTGAGAGACTAGTCAAGGATCATATCACCTCCACCCTACCTGACACCCTAGACCCACTCCAATTTGCTTACCGCCCCAATAGGTCCACAGACGACACAATAGCAATCACATTGCACACTGCCCTATCCCATCTGGACAAGAGGAAAACCTGTATAAGAATGCTGTTCATCGACTACAGCTCAGCATTTAACACCATAGTACCCTCCAAACTAATCATTAAGCTCAAGACCCTGGGTCTCGACCCCGTCCTGTGCAACTGTGTCCTGGTCTTTCTGACAGGACGCTCCCAGGTGGTGAGGGTATGAAACAACATCTCTGCCCCGTTGATCCTCAACACTGGGGCCCCACAAGGGTGCGTTCTCAGCCCTCTCCTGTACTCCCTTTTCACCCATGACTGCGTGGCCATGCATGCATCCAACTCAATCATCAATTTTGCAGGTAGTTGTGAAATTGTTAGATTACTTGTTAGATATTACTGCATGGTCAGAACTAGAATCACAAGCATTTTGCTACACTCGCATTAATCTGCTAACCATGTGTATTTGACCAACAACGTTTGATTTGAATTGAGGATTAAGAGAATGTTGAGATTTGATTGGCTCAAAATAAACTGCTCGTCATTCAGCTTCTGACAGCTGATTTGTAATAGCTGTCAACTTAAACATATCAATAGCAATATAGTATAATATGATTGGTTACTGGAATCTCACTAGTAACAATAAGTATTCAACATTAGTTGACCTGCGTTACAAGTGTATCTACCTCAATTACCTCATACCGTTGTACATGAACTCGGTGATGGTACCCTGTGTATAACCAAGTTATTGTTACTCATTGTGTATTTACTATTACTTGTATCATTATATGTTAAAATGTTTATATTATTTCTCTCTTTTCCTTCTCTCTGAAATGTTGGGAAGGGCCTGTAAGTAAGCATTTCACTGTTAGTCCACACCTGTTGTTTACGAAGCATGTGATGAAATACATTTTTGTTTGATTTGAGCTCCAAGAGTGCAGTAGAATGTCTTACAAGTACAATACAAATACAATACAAATGCACAAATAAAAAATAGCAATCCAAATAAAGTAGATACATCCATGGGTTTGTGGACGCCTGCTCTACCAATATCTCATTCCAAAATCATGGCCATTAATATGGAGTTGGTCCCCCCTTTTCTGCTATAACAGTCTCCACTCTTCTGGGAAGGCTTTCCACTAGATGTTGGAAAATTGCTGCGTTGACTTGCTTTCCTTCAGCCACAAGAGCATTAGTGTGGTCGGGCACTGATGTTGGGCGATTAGGCCTGGCTTGCAGTCAGCGTTCTAATTAATCACCAAGGTGTTCGATAAGGTTGAGGTCAGACCTCTGTGCAGGCCAGTCAAGTTCTTCCACACCGATCTCGACACAACATTTCTGTATATACCTCCCTTTGTGCACGGGGGCATTGTCATGCTGAAACAGGAAAGGGCCTTCCCGAAACCGTCTATGCTGTAGCGTTAAGATGTCCCTTCACTGGAACTAATGGGCCAAGCCAGAAAAATGAAAAACAGCCCCAAAACATTATTTCTCCTACACTAAACTTTACAGTTGCCACTATACATTGGGGCAGGTAGTGTTCTCTACCAAACCCAGATTTGTCCATCAGACTGCCAGATGGTGAAGCGTGATTCATCACTCCAGAGAATGTGATTCCATTGCTCCAGAGCTTTACACCCCACTGTGTGAGGCGTCTCGAATGTTTGAGGGACAGCTATCGGGTAACTGTGGGGGATCTTGGAGGGTTCGGGTTCACGTTTTTTAGCCTGGTGGGAGATTTGTCAACGTGCCCTTGAGCAGGGCATTGACCTTGGATGCTTCTGTATGTCACTCTGTATGTGAATCTGTTGGATGACTGTCATGATGAAGTTGTTGAGTGGCTTCACTGCAAATATATTGTATGTTTTGGATATTCAATAAATAAATAAAAATTTGAAAAAAAGAGTGTGGTCTGAAGGAGTGTGTCTGTGAACTTTTGCCCCGTGGCTTTGTCACCACGTCAGCGAGAACAGTTTGTTCCTCATCGTCCAGACTGTGACTGACAGTCACACACACACACACACACACACACACACACACACACACACACACACACACACACACACACACACACACACACACACACACACACACACACACACACACACACACACACACACACACACACACACACACACACGCGCGCGCGCGCACACACACACACACACACACACACTGGACTGGAGAGCATCACTGGGCATCACTAGGCAACATCAGTCACCTAAGTAAAGCTGGCCTTGCTGTTTTCCTGCCAATGAAGATGGGTTGTGTCCCAAATGGACCGTTTTCCTGAAACAGTGCACTAGTTTTGACCAGGGGGCACAGGGTGCGCAATCTTATTCCGTCCCCCCAAGTTTTTAGCAAAAAAACAACAACTGCTTTTTATATTTATTGTTGGACATGAAAGACTGTAAAAACAACAGAGATATAAGGTACAGTGGGGAGAACAAGTATTTGATATACTGCCGATTTTGCAGGTTTTCCTACTTACAAAGCATGTAGAGGTCTGTCATCTTTATCATAGGTACACTTCAACTGTGAGAGACGGAATCTAAAACAAAAATCCAGAAAATCACATTGTATGATTTTTAAGTAATTAATTTGAATTTTATTGCATGACATACGTATTTGATACATCAGAAAAGCAGAACTTAAAACCTCTTGAAACTCTGGGGGCAGTATTTCATTTTTGGATGAAAAACGTTCCCGTTTTAAACAAGATATTTTGTCACAAAAAGATGCTCGACTATGCATATAATTGATAGATTTGGAAAGAAAACACTCTGATGTTTCCAGAACTGCAAAGATATTGTCTGTGAGTGCCCCAGAACAGGAGCTACAGGCAAAACCAAGATGAAACTGCAACCAGGAAATGAGCAGGATTTTTGAGGCTCTGTTTTTCATGGTCTCCTTATATGGCTGTGAATGCGACAGGAATGAGCCTGCCCTATCTATCGTTTCCCCAAGGTGTCCGCAGCATTGTGACGTATTTGTAGGCATATCATTGGAAGATTGACCATAATAGACTACATTTGCCAGGTGTCCGCCCGGTGTCCTCCGTCGAAATTGGAGCGTCATTTTCAGCTGCCTGTATTTTTCCATGGGATTCTGAGACGAAAGCAGGCTTCCACGAACGGCATATCAATGAAGAGATATGTGAAAAAACACCTTGAGGATTGATTCTAAACAACGTTTGCCATGTTTCGGTCGATATTATGGAGTTAATTTGGAAAAAGTTTGACGTTTTGGTGACTGAATTTTCGGTTCGTTTCGGTAGCCAAATGTGATGTACAAAACGGAGCGATTTCTCCTACACAAAGATTCTTTCAGGAAAAACTGAACATTTGCTATGTAACTGAGAGTCTCCTCATTGAAAACATCCGAAGTTCTTCAAAGGTAAATGATTTTATTTATTTGTTTTTCTGGTTTTTGTGAAAATGTTGCGTGCTAAATGCTACGCTAAATGCTAAGCTAGCTATCAATACTCTTACACAAATGCTTGATTTGCTATGGTTCAAAATCATATTTTGAAAATCTGAGATGACAGTGTTGTTAAGAAAAGGCTAAGCTTGAGAGCAGGCATATTATTTTCATTTCATTTGCGATTTTCAGAAATCATTAACGTTGCGTTATGCTAATGAGCCTGAGGCTGTATTCACGATCCCGGATCCGGGATGGGTAGTATCAACAGGTTAATATTTGGTACAGAAACCTTTGTTTGCAATTACAGAGATCATATGTTTCCTGTAGTTCTTGACCAGGTGTGCACACACTGCAGCAGGGATTTTGGCCCACTCCTCCATACATACCTTCTCCAGATCCTTCAGGTTTCGGGGCTGTTGCTGGGCAATAAGGACTTTCAGCTCCCTCCAAAGATTTTCTATTGGGTTCAGGTCTGGAGACTGGCTAGGCCACTCCAGGACCTTGAGATGCTTCGTATCGAGCCACTCCTTAGTTTCCCTGGCTGTGTGTTTCGGGTCGTTGTCATGCTGGAAGACCCAGCCACGACCCATCTTCAATGCTCTTACTGAGGGAAGGAGGTTGTTGGCCAAGATCTCGCGATACATGGCCCCATCCCATCCTCCCCTCAATACGGTGCAGTCGTCCTGTCCCCTTTGCAGAAAAGCATCCCCAAAGAATGATGTTTCCACCTCCATGCTTCATGTTTGGGATGGTGTTTTTATCCCTGATGTCCTTACACTGCTCTCTGGTCTTGGCCATTGTGGAGAGGTTGGAGCTCTCTGTTTGATTGAGTGTGTGGACGGGTGTCCTTTATACAGGTAACCAGTTCAAACAGGTGCAGTTAATACAATTATTATTCGACCATGCTGGTCATTTATGAACATTTGAACATCTTGGCCATGTTCCGTTATAATCTCTACCCGGCACAGCCAGAAGAGGACTGGCCACCCCACATAGCCTGGTTCCTCTCTAGGTTTCTTCCTAGGTTTTGGCCTTTCTAGGGAGTTTTCCCTAACCACCGTGCTTCTACACCTGCATTGCTTGCTGTTTGGGGTTTTAGGCTGGGTTTCTGTACAGCACTTTGAGATATCAGCTGATGTACGAAGGGCTATATAAATACATTTGATTTGAGGTAATGAGTGGAGAACAGGTGGGCTTCTTAAAGAAAAACTAACAGGTCTGTGAGAGCCGGAATTCTAACTGGTTGGTAGGTGATCAAATACTTATATCAATGCAAATTAATGAGTTAAATTCATACAATGTGATTTTCTGGATTTTTGTTTTAGATTCCATAGTGTATCAAATACTTGTTCTCCCCGCTGTATGTAAGCAAGGTTTGAAATAATTATGTTTTTGTCAAATATTTTGAATTGGGCTTTTTGCAGTCAATTTCCAGTCTAAAAATGATTTGTGATTATGTTCCGGCCTCCTGACTATCTGTTGAAGAGAAAATCAGCTTGTGCCTGAATCTAGTTGATGATCCCTGATGTAGGAAATAGGGCGCCATTAGGGACGCAGTCCATCACTCAGCTAAGTTAAGCTACTGTAGCCTTGCTGTTTTTGTGCCCATGAACATATTACCATTTTTGGTAATAACCCTACTTAGACAAGTGATCCCCATGATTGATGTGTCCAGTAACAGGTACAGTTGAAGTCAGAGGTTTAAATACACCTGAGCCAAATACATTTAAACTCAGTTTTTCACAATTCCT
Organism: Oncorhynchus masou masou; assembly: GCF_036934945.1. NCBI lineage: Eukaryota > Metazoa > Chordata > Actinopteri > Salmoniformes > Salmonidae > Oncorhynchus > Oncorhynchus masou. The sequence goes on along the minus strand of NC_088239.1, from coordinate 71,835,987 downwards.
GTCATTTAATCCAAGTAAGAATTCCCTGTCCTCCCTGTTAGTGAGGATCAACACCTTATTTTAAGAATGTGAAATGTCAGAATAATAGTAGAGAGAATAATTTATTTCAGCTTTTACTTCTTTCATCACATTCCCAGTGGGTCAGAAGTTTACATACACTCATTAGTATTTGGTAGCATTACCTTTAAATAGTTTAACTTGGGTCAAACATTTTGGGTAGCCTTCCATAAACTTCCCACAATAAATTGGGTGAGTTTTGCAGCAAAGCACCGCCACAACATGATGCTGCCACCAATGTGCTCCATGGTTGTTATGGTGTTCTTTGACTTGCAAGCCTTCCCCTTTTTTCCTCCAAACATAATGCTGGTCATTATGGCCAAACAGTTCTATTTTTGTTTCATCAGACCAGAGGACATTTCTCCAAAAAGTATGATCTTTGTCCCCATGTGCAGTTGCAAACCGTAGTCTGGCTTTTTTAATGGTGGTTTTGGAGCAGTGGCTTCTTCCTTGCTGAGCATCCTTTCAGGTTATGTCGATATAGGACTCGTTTTACTGTGGATAAAGAAAATTGTGTACCTGTTTCCTCCAGCATCTTCACATGGTCCTTTGCTGTTGTTCTGGGATGTATTTACACTTTTCACACCAAAGTACATTCATCTCTAGGAGACAGAATGCGTCTCCTTCCTGAGCGGTGTGACAGCTGAGTGGTACCATGGTTTATACTTGCGTACTATTGTTTGTACAGTTGAACAGTTGTATTGCTTTTAATCTTTTTAATGAATTTATCTTATTAACACTTTGTTCTAGCTAGCTATTTGTGTAGGTAGCTATCAAGTAAACACAATGATAGGCATTTGGAAACTGCTCCCAAGAATGAACCAGACTTGTGGTCTACAATTTTTTTTCTGAGGTCTTGACTGATTTCTTTTGATTTTCCCATGATGTCAAGCAAAGAGGCACTGAGTTTGAAGGTAGGCCTTGAAATACACATCCACAGGTACACCTCCAATTGACTCAAATGATGTCAATTAGCCTATCAGAAGCTTCTAAAGCCATGACATAATTTTCTGGAATTTTCAAGCCATTGAAAGACACTGTCAACTTAGTGTATATAAACTTCTGACCCACTGAAATTGTGATACAGTGAATTATAAGAGAAATTATCTGTAAACAATTGTTGGAAAAATTACTCGTGTCATGCACTAAGTAGATCTCCTAACCGACTTGCCAAAACTATAGTTTGTTAACAAGAAATTTGTGGAGTGGTTGAAAAACAATTTTTAATGACTACAACCTAAGTGCATGTAAACTTCTGACTTCAACTGTACATGTTGTGTTTTTCCTCTTCACACATCCAAACTGATCACTCAGACCTGCATGCACAGATGTGTGTGTGCCCACACGCTCATAATTATACGCTCAGACCACATCTGTGTATATATACTCTTTATGTTTAAACAGGATACACATTCCTCCCTGTCCTTGTAGATATTCACATATTGTACAGAAATATAACGTGGGGAAACGTTTGTCTGTGTATTCAGGTGTATGTCATTGACAAATATGTATCTGTGTTTATAGTCATGGTGAATACCCTCATCTAGATTATGTGCCCCAGACCAGTGATGTGAAGTAATGAATTAATCCATTCTGATGAATAAAGAGCCTATACTTAAGCAATAGGGCCCGAGGGGGTGGTATATAACCAATATACCACAGCTAAGGTCTGTTCTTAGGCACGATGCAACACTGAGGTATATTGGCCATATAGCATAGTTTATATCGTTCCTTTCTGCTCCTTTTGAAACCTCTGAAATATATATTTATTTACATTTAGCTCAACATGACATGTTTTCACCAATCAGGGCGGCAGGTAGCCTAGTGGTTAGAGTGTTGGGCCAGTAACCGAATGGTTGCTGGATTAAATCCCAGAGCTAATAAGGTAAAATTATTTTGTTCTGCCCTTGAGAAAGGCAGTTAGCCCACTGCTCCCCGGGCGCTGAAGACATGGATGTTGATTAAGGCAGCCCCCCACACCTCTCTGATTCACACGGGTTGTGTTAAATGCGGAAGATATATTTCAGTTGAAGGCATTCAGTTGTACAACTGACTAGGTATCCCTCCTTTCCTAGAGCAGCTTGCTATGGAGCGGGAAAGCTATTTAAATGCATTGGATAGACGAGTCTATGGCGCAAGATGTGATTGAAATTTTGAGAGCGGGGAGAGAGCAAGAGAGGGTGGAGGCTCAGCTTGAAGCGAGGGGTATCTTGTTGTTATGACATGCCTTATCTGAATTAGGCCCACATAATTATACCTACTGATGAGCGACTTCTATGAAGGAACTTTTAATGTCTTTGAACTTCAGAGAATTGTCTTAACGTTGGACTAGCTAGCTAGCTAATAAGCTTGTGTGCAGAGTGGCACTAGAATTAAAATAAAAACACGTCTTTCCTTTTTGTAGTTAATGCTGTAAATCCAATGTGAAACGCAATAACCATAGTATCCTTAACTAGCACTGAAAAGGTTAAACCATTCTTCTCTACTTAAATATCTCTCAATAATTTTTCAAACACTCTTGTAACGTCAGTAGCTACACTACTGGACTGTTGGCCACACCCCTTGGTTGGAGACTCCACCCACAGTTTGGGGGACAAGAACATGCCGTAACCCTTGCTTACCCATTGGCCCTCATTGCAAAACTGAGAAAAAAGTATCTAGCTACTTCAATTATTTATTTACTCGATAAATACGTTAAATTGGTTTAAAAAAATCTAGAATCTATTTGTCCAGCCTTACTGCCAAGGAGAGATGAAAATATACAGTACCAGTCAAAGGTTTGGACACACCTACTCATTCCAGAGTTTTCCTTTATTTTTACTATTTTCTACATTGTAGAATAATAGTGAAGACACAAAAACTATGCAATAACACCTATGGAATTATATAGTTGTAATGAGCACGATGGGAGACAGAAAGCTGGTTTCAAGAGCAGGGCACAGCAGGTGTTCATTTGTAAAGGACAACAGCAGGAGGCAGTTAGCTGGGTTAAGGGGTAGGCAGAAGGTCATACACAGGGTGTCCAAAAAGGCAACAGTACAGACAGGGAAAAGGCTAGTAATATCGTCCGGGAGATCAGGCAATAGGTTGATAACAGGAAATCCGATAAAGTACAGGCAGGGAATAGGCCAAGTGTGTCGTTAGTGAGGCAGGCAAAAACTATCATACACGGGAGGAGTACGTTACGGGGAAACACAGAGCTCTGAATAGAAGTGTGTCACAAAACAAACCATACCTCACAATGATGGGGTGCAAAGGACTGAACTAAATAGTACGTGATAATGACATACAGGTGTGTAAACAGGTGATCAGAATTCAGGTGATTGGGATCTGGAGAAGGAGCTGCATTCAGGGGATCTATGTGTTTGAGAGTGTGAGTTGGAAGCAAACGTTACAGTAGTAACCAAAAAGTGTTAAACATATATTTTATATTTGAGATTCTTCAAAGTAGTCACCCTTTGCCATGATGACAGCTTTGCACACTCTTGGCATTCTTTCAGCTCAAATAAGCAAAGAGAAACGACAGTCCATCATTACTTTAAGACATGAAGGTCAAGGACTTTGAAAGTTTATTCAAGTGCAGTCACAAAAAACGTCAAGCGCTATGATGGAACTGGCTCTCATGAGGACCGCCACAGGAAGGGAAGACCCAGAGTTACCTTAGCTGCAGAGGATAAGTTCATTAGAGTTACCAGCCTCAGAAATTACAGGCCAAATAAATGCTTCACAGAGTTCAAGTAACAGACAAATATCAACTGTTCAGAGGAGACTGCATGAATCAGGTCTTCATGGTCGGATTGCCGCAAAGAAATACCCAATAAATGACACCAATACGAAGAAGAGACTTGCTTGGGCCAAGAAACACGAACAATGGACATTAGAACGGTGGAAATCTGTCCTTTGTTCTGAGAATTTGAGAATTTTGATTCCAACCTTCATGTCTTTGTGAGACACGGTGTGGGTGACTCAAGGCACACTTAACCAGCATGGCTACCACAGCATTCTGCAGCAATTCACCATCCCATCTGGTTTGCGTATAGTGGGACTATAATTTATTTTTCAACAGGACAATGACCCAAAACACACCTCCAGGCTGTGTAAGGGCCATTTGACCAAGGAGAGTGATGGAGTGCAGCATCAGATGACCTGGCCTCCACAATCACCCGACCTCAACCCAATTGAGATGGTTTGGGATGAGTTGGACAGCAGAGTGAAGGAAAAGCAGCCAACCTTGTGCTCAGCATATGTGGGAACTCCTTCAAGACTGTTGGAAAAGCATTCCTCATGAAGCTGGTTGAGAGAATAGCAAGAGTGTGCAAAGCTGTCATCAAGGCAAAGGGTGTCTACATCGAAGAATCTAATATAAAATACAAATATATATATTTTGATTTGTTTAACACTTTTTTGGTTACAAAATGATTCCATATGTGTTATTTCATAGTTTTGACATCTTCACTATTATTCTACAATGTATAATATAGTAAAAATAAAGACACTGGAAGGAGCAGTTGTGTCCAAACTTTTGACTATTACTGTATATATATTTTTATTATATTGAGGGGCTTCCCTGCTGCCCCTTCAGCTTAACCCTGCCTTCACCCTGACAAACGACCCCACCAAGTGGCCAGAGGACTGAGAGGTGTCATATCCAGACATTTATTTGTAACATTACCTCATTTAATCTCCAGGTAATTTATCATTAATATGTATTATAATAGAAAATATACAGTAATAGCCATTAGCTAACACCTCCCTTCCAACTAAGTCACTAATGATAGTTATCCAGTGGACTCCCTTGCCAGACCCAAGGTTGGGTAATTTCAGCATTTCAAATGAGCTATTTATTCTTAATAATATCACTTATAAACGCCTAATTAGCTGTCTGGCCCATAGGTCGTCTGGCCCATAGGCCGTCTGGCCCATAGGCTGTCTGACCCATATTCCAAGATCTGAGGCTGTGATAATAGCTTTCTCTCAATTGTTTGTAGCCTACATTAAAGTGGAACTGACAGTGTTTTAACTACTTTGCAGATATGAAACAAACAATCATAATATCAGTCAAAAATATGAAATATCCAGTTTATGCTTTACAACCAACTTTATAAGAGGTTTTAAAAATAGGTTATATTTTACTCAAATTTCAATGACGTACAGTAAGGCATTGTTGTCAGAATGAATGGGCCTCTTTCTAGAGCTACAACCTGAAGATCACTGACATCATCATGATTCAACCTTTAGTTCCCAGTTGTCTTGAAAGCACCATAAATCCAGAGAATGCCAGACTTTGATGACAAAATTTGCCCAATAGGGACCGCTGTGCCACCTTCCTGTTCAAGTGAGAACAGCACAACAAGGTCAGTCCAAAAATGTATTGTATGCAGCTGCATCAATGATGAATTATGCAAGGGAGATATGTATACTGTAGCTAAGAAAGTAATACCATTATTTATCCTACGGTTCTGACTTGGTGTACAGGGAGAACACTGTAAGAACGGCCCATGTTTTTAATTCTGTCGCTGTACATTTCAAAAGTGCTAAACAAATAATTATATTGACGCCGTCTGTCCTAGCTTGCTTATTAATGTCTTAATCGAAATTACGGACTGAATCTTATCGGCTTTCGTCCCCTCATGCGATAGTTTGTCATTCGAATCCACATTAGTTTAAGCAAGTCAGCCATATCTGCTGTTTTTTTTAAAGGCAGTTTTTTTTAAAGGCAGTAAATGATGCTGAATGAACTGTTTCGCTGCCAGACAAGGCTCCGCTGATAGCCAGATGTAGCAGTGGTATGAAGTTGGGACAGCTTTATGCAGTTTCTGGGCACCGTTTGTCATCGTTGTAGTGCAATTAATGTATTGTTTAGTGTTGTGTTGTGTAGTGGCTTTGCTGGCATGCATTCCACTTATTTGTTATTTTTTTTGCCCCACCAAGATTTACATGCTAAAATTGCCACAAAAAAATACATATAAATATAATTTTTATTTGTGTTATAATTTTAATTTAACCTTTATTTAACTAGGGCACTCAGTTAAGAGCTGGGATTAGAAATAAAAATGTATTAAATAAAGATGTAGGACAAAACACACATCACGACAAGAGAGACATCACAACACTACATAAAGAGAGACCTAAGACAACAACATAGCAACACATGACAACTCAGCATGGTGACAAGACAGCATGGTAGTAACACAACATGACAACAACATGATAGCAACACAACATGGCAGCAGTACATGGTAGCAGCACAAAACAGTGTACAAACATTATTGGGCACAGACAACAGCACAAAGTGCAAGAAGATAGAGGCAACAATACATCACTCAAAGCAGCCACAACTGTCAGTAAGAGTGTCCATGATTAAGTCTTTGAATGAAGAGATTGAGATAAAACTGTTCAGTTTGAGTGTTTGTTGCAGCTCATTCCAGTCGCTAACTGCAGCGAACTGAAAAGACGAGCGACCCAGGGACGTGTTTCCTTTGGAGACCTTTAACAGAATGTGACTGCAGTAGAAATCTCATAGTGGGGAGTGATAATGAACTGATTCAAAGACAAACTTGAATAATTTAATCATATCAAATAGTATTATAATGAACTGATTCAAAGAAAAAACGGCAATCATGCAGGTTAAACAGATAAAACTGTTTTTAGAAAATTAACTGATTCAAATTACTCCAAAAAGATGGGCTGGTGAAAAAATCAGATTGCCATTTCAGGATCACGTTGGCATCCCTTTGGCAGTCACATTCATTTAGTTGTCTTCTTGTAAACAACACTATCAAACATGTTCACCAAAGCAGCACATACGTGTACTATTTTGTCAACCATTGTCTCTTCTCGCTTGTCAACCTCATCCCTCAGGGTCTTCAAGAAGCAAAGTCGAAGTGGCTCATGGAGGATATGCAATCTTCACTTTACGACTGATTGTTGTCCTATGGACAGAGTCTCCCACCTCAGCTGTAGATCTCTGCAGTTCATCCAGAGTGATCATGGGCCTCTTAGCTGCATCTCTGATCAGTCTTCTCCTGGTATGAGCTGAAAGTTTAGAGGGACGGCCAGGTCTTGGTAGATTTGCAGTGGTCTGATACTCCTTCCATTTCAATATTATCGCTTGCACAGTGCTCCTTGGGATGTTTAAAGCTTGGGAAATCTTTTTGTATCCAAATCCAGCTTTAAACTTCTTCACAACAGTATCTCGGACCTGCCTGGTGTGTTCCTTGTTCTTCATGATGCTCTCTGCGCTTTTAACGGACCTCTGAGACTATCACAGTGCAGGTGCATTTATACAGAGACTTGATTACACACAGGTGGATTGTATTTATCATCATTAGTCATTTAGGTCAACATTGGATCATTCAGAGATCATCACTGAACATCTGGAGAGAGTTTGCTGCACTGAAAGTCAAGGGGCTGAATAATTTTGCACGCCCAATTTTTCAGTTTTTGATTTGTTAAAAAAGTTTGAAATATCCAATAAATGTCGTTCCACTTCATGATTGTGTCCGACTTGTTGTTGATTCTTCACAAAAAAATACAGTTTTATATCTTTATGTTTGAAGCCTGAAATGTGGCAAAAGGTCGCAAAGTTCAAGGGGGCCGAATACTTTCGCAAGGCACTGTATGTTGCAGCATTGTTTACAGTGTGTATGTGTGTGCGTGGCACTGCTTAATATGAATTAGTAGATGTCCCAGTGAAATTCCATTCTTATATTGAATAAAAAGCATACCAGTATAAATCCGAACATTGAATTTGACTCTTGATTCTTCCACCTTAACCCTGGGAGTTGACTCGTTGCATTGTGTTTTTGTAGCCAATGTGGGATAGTTTTATTTTCCCTATAAAAAAATGTAATCAATTGGTCCTTTATTCCTCGGGACTGGGAGTGCAGCTTGCAGATCGCACCCATTGTTAGGCCTATAGGCTTTACATTAGACCAACCTGTCATTTCATAATCTGATAACTTTTTATTTCACAGTGTAAACTCACTGTGTATTTTCACTGCAGTATTAAGTTAAATATTTAGCTAATGAATGATGGGTTAATATCCATACGCCAACGCTTCTTACTTATCTGTTAATGCTTGCAGAATGATACATGATAAACTGTCCCCTGGTGTGGATGCTCACCAACGTTTATAGCTATGTATAATTTATTGTTATAGTTATCGTTGTAGTTAAAACACAAAGCCAACTCTGCAATGGAGTCGCTTACCAAGAAGACAGTGAAAGTTCCTGAGTGGCCAAGTTACAGTTTTGACTTAAATCTGCTAAAAAATCTATGGCAAGACTTGAAAATGGTTGTCTAGAAATGATCAACAACCAATTTGACAGAGCTTGACAAATTTTTAAAAGAATAATGGGCAGATATTGTACATTCCAGGTGTGCAAAGCTCTTTTAAACACCTACCCAGAAAGACTGTAATCATTGCCAAAGATGATTCTAACATGTATTGATTGACTCAGGGGTGGGAATACTTATGTAAATAAGATACAGTATTTATGAATTTCATTTTCAATACATTTTCAAAAATGTATCAAAACATGTTTTCCCTTTGTCATTATGGGGTATTGTGTGTAGATGTGTGAGAGAAAAAATATATACTTAATCCAATTTGAATTCAAGCTGTAACACTACAATATGTGGACTGTCAAAGGGTATGAATACTTTCTGAAGGCACTGTATGTATGTCATTGCTGTTCCACCTACTGCTTCACTAAAGTGGTATAATTTGGAGATGGACCAGAGGATCAAACAGCCAAGAGCCACTCGAAAACAAATACTTTTTGTATAATAAGCAGAGAAATGACATGTAATTACACACATTAAGAGGTATTATTTACCATGATTATCTATCCACCTCTCTGGCTTCGAAAAACAAGCTTTTATGATAAGAGAAGAGCTTTGTCAGGGATCAGGGGACGGAAGGGAAATATTCTCTTTAACTATCCAAAATGTGATTGTTACGCAACAGGACAATAAACCCGAGCTGCCCCCAAACCAAGGCACGCTGCCTGTTAATTATCTATCTAAATAAGTGCCTTATTTTCTGTATATCGTGTTGTCGTTTCTACTGTAGCATACCGTATGCATGTATGTATGGATTATAATGTATTTACGGTTTTATTCATGTTTTCAAGCACTAGTGACAAATCATACATTTCAATTCTTGCATAGATTGTAATGGACACATGATGTCTGTAAAATACTTTTTTGAATGTTGTACTGATTATAATGAGCCAATGCTAAGCTATTTGCCAGCATTGTGTGACGTCATGTTTGTTGACATCATACAATGCATTCTGGTTGTCACGTAAGCATCTGTCAGACCAAAGATGTTATAACAAGGGATAGTTCACTCGACTGATTTATGGTGCTTTCAAGACAATGAACTCTGAAAAATACGAGGTCAAATCATGACGTCAGTGATCTTCAGGTTAGAAGGTCGAAGCTCTAGAAAGAGGCCTGAGTTCCCGAGTTGGAATTGTGTGTTGGATGACCGTTGAAAACTATTTTTCACAGTCGGAGCTCATATTTTTCCCAGTTCCCAGTTGTTTTGAACCTAGGGTTGCAAGTTCAGACCCCCCATTCCAAGGGTTTTTATTTTTATTTAGCGTATAAATCTCCTGTGTTTGCCCTCCACCGCCATCATAGAAATATTTCCTGCATCATATTCCCCTATGATACCTTCCCCCATTTTTACTCCCCCATGGATTTGAAAACCCCAATAAATGAAATGAACACCCCCACAAACCCCCCATAAAATGGTTTCATCCCTGTTGAGCTTCTATGCTACGATTAGGCTCGGCAGTGGGCTTCTATTTGGGGTAATGATCTGTGAGGTGCTAAAAAAATGTTGCTTTGTGATTTGTCAAAAAAATGTTGAAGACTTTTCATGTCATGTGCTCCGGTTCTTGTATACACTGTAACGCCTACGGTGGGGCAATAAAGTATTTAGTCAGCCACCAATTGTGCAAGTTCTCCCACTTAAAAATATGAGAGAGGCCTGTAATTTTCATCATAAGTACACTTCAACTATGACAGACAAAATGAGAGAAAAAAAATCCAGAAAATCACATTGTAGGATTTTTAATTTATTTATTTGCAAATGATGGTGGAAAAAAAGTATTTGGTCAATAACAAAAGTTTATCTCAATACTTTGTTATATACCCTTTGTTGGCAATGACAGAGGTCAAACGTTTTCTGTAAGTCTTCACAAGGTTTTCACACACTGTTGCTGTTTTTTTGGCCCATTCCTCCATGCAGATCTCCTCTAGAGCAGTGATGTTTTGGGGCTGTTGCCGGGCAACACAGACTTTCAACTCCCGCCAACAATTTTCTATGGGGTTGAGATCTGGAGACTGGCTAGGCCACTCCAGGACCTTGAAATGCTTCTTATGAAGCCACTCCTTCGTTGCCCGGGCGGTGGGTTTGGGATCATTGTCATGCTGAAAGACCCAGCCACATTTCATCTTCAATGCCCTTGCAATACATGGTCCCATTCATTCTTTCCTTTACACGGATCAGTCGTCCTGGTCCCTTTATAGAAAAATAGCCCAGATGATGATGTTTCCACCCCCATGCTTCACAGTAGGTATGGTGTTATTTGGATGCAACTCAGCATTCTTTGTCCTCCAAACACGACGAGTTGAGTTTTTACCAAAAGGTTATATTTTGGTTTCATCTGACCATATGACATTCTCCCAATCTTCTTCTGGATCATCCAAATGCTCTCTAGCAAACTTCAGACGGGCCTGGACATGTACTGGCTTAAGCAGGGGGACACGTCTGGCACTGCAGGATTTGAGTCCCTGGCGGCATAGTGTGTTACTGATGGTAGGCTTTGTTACTTTACTGCTCTCTGCAGGTCATCCCGCCGTGTGGTTCTGGGATTTTTTGCTCACCGTTCATGTGATCATTTTGACCCCACGGGTGAGATCTTGCGTGGAGCCCCAAATCGAGGGAGATTATTAGTGGTCTTGTATGTCTTCCATTTCCTAATAATTGTTCCCACAGTTGATTTCTTAAAACCAAGCTGCTTACCTATTGCAGATTCAGTCTTCCCAGCCTGGTGCAGGTCTACAATTTTGTTTCTGGTATCTTTTGACAGCTCTTTGGTCTTGGCCATAGTGGAGTTTGGAGTGTGACTGTTTGAGGTTGTGGACAGGTGGCTTTTATACTGATAACAAGTTCAAACTGGTGCCATTAATACAGGTAATGAGTGGAGGACAGAGGAGCCTCTTAAAGAAGAAGTTACAGGTCTGTGAGAGCCAGAAATCTTGCAGGTGACCAAATACTTATTTTCCACCATAATTTGCAAATAAATTAATTAAAAATCCTACAATGTTATTTTCTGGAGAAAAAAAAATTCTCATTTTGTCTGTCATAGTTGAAGTGTACCTATGATGAAAATTACAGGCCTCTCTCAACTTGCACAATTGGCGACTGACTAAATATTTTTTTTGCCCCACTGTATATCAAACATTTGTAATATGCTGAAAAGTGGTCAAACTAAGTACATCTTTTTCAGACAATGGGCGCAGCCATCTTTGACTTTGCTGACTTGGCTTAGCTGACATGCATCTCTTATCTAAACAATACTACATTTCTTCCTTGTGTTCACCAGAGATGTGGTACATTGTAAACAAGTCTAGCTGTTAGGTCGCTAACTTAAGTTTATTTTTTATTTTTTTAGACTGGTTTATGGAATGAGTTTAGCTGTGGATGTGTTCCATGTGATGTTTGGATGATGAATTTCACATTTATCTTTTACAATAAAAGAAGAAATTGAGGAATATATTTGTGAAGACCTTTATTTCCCATCAGTACAAAACATTGTTTAGATACTTTTCAGACAACAATGCTGTAACATTTTCAAGACTTTTATTCTTTCCACTGCCCCTGCTATAGCCTACCTCATCAGGTTCGCAGAATTACACAATTGCCCTTGTATTTTTTGGTGCTTTCTAAAATATATTTTTCTCCTGTTTATTTTTTCAACTCGATTTGATGCTGCTGCTCTGACTGTGAACTGTGACCTTTTGGGTAGCTAAAAATTCAACTTGATAACAATGGCTTGTTTTTGTTTCCATTTAATTTTAAAACAAATTCTGATGTTTGAGACTTCTCTTCCTATCCTTCCGTCCTTTTCTTAGTTTGTCCCTCGTTGGCTTTCCTCTTTGTGATAACAATGTGATTTAACATATAAAATTCCCTCTGGCAGGCGGTTTAGGCCACTCATGACTAGGGCTGTTACAGTGACAACACTGGCGGTCACAAGTCATGACGGCAGTCAAATTCCATGTGACCGTTTAGTCAAGGTAGACAGGTTTCGCCAAGCTCTGATGCAGCTGAAGGTCATTAGTAGCCTAAACACCTTGCTAACCTCCTGGTACTCAGCACTCTATTGTCCCTCTAATCACTTGAGAAAACGTGTGAGAAAACAGAGTGATGGCCTCTTTTATAAAGAGAAGGATCCCATCAGCTTTCTATATGCTAGGCCTAGTACAGGGGCTTTCCTTTAAAAGTTTTGAACTTATGCCGCGACTGTTTGTGGTAGATGGTGGCAGATTGTGGTAAATTGCATCATTCTGGCAACAATGGCTGACACTTAAATAACGTGCCATAGAATTGTGCGGCACCCCGCAAGCTGTGCTGCAGTATGCTGAAACTTTTAAAGGAAGAACCACTGTATATATATTTTGCAACTTTCCTAATATTAAGCACATGGCTTCTCATTACAACAGGAGTATAGCCTACCTGGCTGGCATGAAAATGAACCACAGGAAAAGTGCCCTCCATTCACTATTTAACTGCTTAGATGACATGCATTTTTCCCCCTGTCCCTGTTTTGAGACAGATGCATGTCAATGGTCAAATCCAAACAAATGTCACACATATATTCTTTAGTATATGTAAAGACAAGATTAAATAAAGAACAGTCTAATGGGTGACAATATTAGCCTATCACTTGTGAATGATGCCCAGTTTGTGTGCAGTAAGGCAAAAAAACGTATGCCTTTTTTTGTGTGACTTTTTCAAATCAAAGTCGCACACCTCACGTGGCCGAGCCCATGGGCCTATATGTTTTGATAAGGTTTGTATCACAACTAAAGTGGCCAAACAACTTCTTAAGATTAAGCATATTAAACTGATTCTAGAGCCTAACTGGCACACACATATGCAGCGTGAGTTTTAAGTATGGAGAAGATCATTTTCACCATTAAAATGCACATTTATAATAAAAACATTACATGGATAATCACATTTTTGGTCACTTTTGAGAATGATGTTTTCCCACTATTAGCACATTGCTGAACCTATAATGTGAAGAAAAAGCTTTAAAATGTATCAACATTTGAATCTAAACGTTCTGATCTGTTGCGTCAGCCCCATTGTGTGAAAAAAAATGATTTTTGAAGTTAGTGGTTGTATTCATTTGGGATCTATCACATTCCACAACTGTCCCAGACTATGTTTGGAATATTAATTTCTCACACAGAACAGGTCAACTTTTGTACTATGGGCAGGGTTGGGGATTACATCTGTTACTCCCCAAATTTAATCCGTTACATGTAAGGCAGGTATTCCCAAACTGGGGTACGAGTACCCCCCATGGTACGCCCAATGCCACTGTTGTTTTATTATTTTTATTTTATCTTCACATTTTCAAACAGTCCATTTATATTATCCAACAGGGCTATACATTTGGGTGAGGTTTTTTTTGCGCCTGAGTAGCCTCATTTCACTGCCAAAAATACAATGAAACCATCTAGTGTTCAGCGAGATAACAACACAATGTCAAATACAGGTAGCCTAGTCAAATAATTAACATCCAATCACATTTAACCATTACTCTCTCGCAGGAATTCCACTAATGGTTCGTCTGTAACCAAACGTAGCTGCTGCTCATGTTGGTATCTGTGCTGACCTCTTGCATGATGACGAGTTTCTCACACGACTGGCCTATCTGGGTGATATTTTTTCTCACCTGAATGATCTGAATCATAGATTCGGGACACAATTAAGGCTCTGATTAAGAAGTTGGAGCTCTTCTCTCTCTGCATTAACAAGGACAACATGCACGTCTTTCCATCATTGTATGATTTTTTTGTGTGCAAATGAACTCAAGCTTACAGACAATGTCAAATGTTATATAGCGATCCACCTGAGTGAGCTGGGTGCGCAATTACTCAGGGACTTTCCTGAAACGGATGAAACAATCAACTGGATTTGTTATCCCTTTCATGCCCTGTCTCCAGTCCACTTACCGATATTTGAGCAAGAGAGCCTCATCGAAATTGCAACAATCGGTTCTGTGAAAATTTAATTTAAATCAGTAGCCATTGCCAGATTTCTGGATGGGGCTGCACTCAGAGTATCCTGCCTTGGCATATCGCGCTGTTAAGACACTGATTCCCTTTGCAACCACATACCTATGTGAGAGTGGATTCTCAGCCCTCACTAGCATGAAAACTACAGGCACAGACTGTGTGTGGAAAATTATTTAAGACTGAGACTCTCTCCAAAACAACCCAACATTGCAGAGTTATGTGCATCCTTTCAAGCACACCCTTCTCATTAACCTGTGATGAGTTATTCACAATTTTCAATTAACAAAGAAGGTTTTATATGTAAGATGGTTAAATAAAGAGCAAAATTATTGATTCTTATTATTATATTATTATTTGTGCCCTGGTCCTATAAGAGCTCTTTGTCACTACCCACGAGCCGGGTTGTGACAAAAACTCACACTCATTATTTTGTTTATTAAATGTATCGTATAGTGTGTGTGTGGCAGCCTTACAATGATGGCAAAAAACAACATTCGAGAGTGCGCTAACCCTGGTGCTAGAGGGGGTACGCAGCTGGAGGTTGAATGTTTGAAGGGGTATGGGACTATAAAAAGTTTGGGAACCACTGACGTAAGGGATTACAAAAAACGGTAACTGTAATCAGTTATGTTACCAGGGGAAATATTGTAATCAGATTACAGATACTTTTGAAAAACTAGATGATTACTTCAAGGATTACTTTTAAATTCAGAAAGGATGTTTGCGGAAAAAAAATCTTTGACACTATTCTGTTTTCTCAATGACATTCAAATCAGCATTGAAAAAAGGCGCTAGTTTAAGTTTGTTCCACCTGAGCGAGTCAGACCACAAGTCAGAGACCACTATGATGACACACCAGATGGGTTTGATGGATCGTGGGTAGAAGAGCAGGAATAGGCTTTTGAGGCTACAGTCCAAGCTATGTCTTCCAATGGTGCGACTGCTGTCAGCATCCAAAGATGATTCAACTTGAATAAACGCTTGGAGGTGAGGCTGACAGCAGTGGTGTCTTCTACAGCGATACGGATATCACATATTATTGATATCTACATAGCGCATTGATGTGAATCACACTGCTGCTCTCTCATTTAGCTATGTGCGCCTTACGGATTGTGGTTGTTGTGGATGGCTGTTCACAAATCTAAATGTGTATTTGAACCCAGTAATTGTTGAATTCAAGATGTTTAAACTGCCTATCAATCCTTGTTATTGAAACCAGTGGACAGCCAGGAAAAAATGCCCTCTTGCTACACCTGCATAGTGTGGATCCCAGCCTATGGAATAGAAGTGGGGCTTTTATCGCTCAATCTAATTCATGCTGATAAAAAAAAAATCCATAGTTCTAATGGAGACATACTCAAACTTTTTTTTCAAATCATTATTGGAGTCACATCATGCAGCCTTAGAATGTATTAAAAATCTAAACATAAAGCCCAATGTTTGTATCACAACTACAGTTACATAAATAACTCTAAATGAAGCAACTAGAAGTACCTGTTTCTTTGTTAACCACTCATAAGAGTAGGCCATGTGTTCACTCCCTCAAATCGTTTGGAGAAAATATCCTTTCTTTTATTCAGCTATGTTCAATTTTATTCTTCATACTATAAAATAATGCCACAGAATTCTAAGCAAGTCTGCTAAATTAACTAGTGTAGCCCACAGCCAAATGGCATAGCCAGATCAGGGCCTAACATAAGGACAACTCACAGTATGCTATTCTGTTCTTCTGAAATAGACTACATTTTCTTCATATCATCATTCTTTAGACCGGTCTAAAATAAATCATGGATTATTGTGAAGGTGTAGTGTCAGGATTTGGCCAGGGTTGTTCCGGGTTTTGGTCAGTAGATGCCCCCATTGTGCTTTTTGTCCCTATGTTTTTCCCTTGATCCCCATTATTATTTGCACCTGTGTCTCGTTTCCCCTGATTGTATTTAAACCCTTTGTTTCCCTCAGTTCTGTGCTCTGTGTTTGTATGTTAGCACCCTGCCCTAGTGTTCTGTGTGCTCTTGTCGATTCCGGGTGACGTTCTTGTGGTATTCTGTTTTTTGTTTTTGTTTATTTTTGGTGAGTTTCTTTTGAGGTCTTTTTGTGTTTTACCTACCACCTTTTGGATTTGCCATTTTTTGTATTTTAGGATTTTTTCTTTATTAAATACACCGTCTTAAGTACTGCTGTGTCTGCCTCATCTTCTGGGTTCTGCTGTCTATTCGTGGCTCAGTTGGTTAAGTGACTGTTTCTCACTCCGGAGACCCAGGTTCAAAACCGGGTCCTGACAGAAACACAGAGCCAAAAATGAACCCAGAGGCAGCCAGTTCCCAGGACCTTTTTGCCACGCTGTCCCACCACCAGGAGACTGTCCAACGCCACGAAGCCGCCCTGGTTCAGCAAGAGGCCTTAATGGCTAGACATTCTCATCTTCTGTCGGAGATGCTGACTTCCATTAAGCAAATATCTGATCGACTTACCCCGGCAACAGTTCCCGTCCCAGTACCTCAAGTTCACGTACCCATGGCAGTTAACCCCCTGGCTGAACCTCGTCTTCCACCTCCCCAACGGTTCTCAGGTGATCCAAGTGCTTGTAAAGGGTTTCTCACTCAATGTTCTCTCTCCTTTGAGCTGCAACCCTCGTCGTTTCCCACCGACCGGTCTAAGATCGCATATATCATCACCCTGCTGTCGGAAAAAGCCCTGGCCTGGGCTACTGCTGTGTGGGATGCCCATAGTTCCTGCTGTGCCAGCTACTCTGCCTTTGCTGAGGAATTCAAACGAGTGTTTCAAGGCCCAAGCAGTGGTTCTGACTCAGCCAAACAGCTCCTGACTCTCCATCAAGGTTGGCGCAGCGTGACGGACTATGCCATCCAGTTCCGCACGGCAGCAGCGAGTGGCTGGAACAACGAGGCGCTCACGGTGTGCTTTCTGAAAGGCCTTTCCGACACTATCCAAGATGAACTGGCCACTCGGGAACCACCGGACAATCTCGAGTCCCTGATCAAGTTGGCCTCACGCATTGACCAGCGTCTGAGAGAGAGAACTCAACCATAGACCTCTAGCCCCTATCAGTCCCAGCTCCGAGTCCCCACCTTTATCATCGCTGGCTCCACCGGAACCCATGCAGATTGGACGCATCTCCCAGGCTGAGAGAGACCGCCGGATGAGGGAGCGACGCTGTCTATATTGCGGCAAACCGGGCCATTTCCCGTTCCACGTGTCCCGGGCTCCAGGGAAACGCTCTGTCCCGTACAGACCGGGGGAACTGTAACGGGAAACATAACCTCCTCCCATCCGTCCAACTCCCGTCTGCTCATTCCAGTCACCCTCTCCTGGGACAACCACAAGCTTCACCTTCAAGCCTTGGTAGACTCTGGAGCCGCAGGTAACTTCATGGATGGTGTCTGGGCGAAGGAGAATGGCGTTCCCTCTGAACCTCTAAGTGACCCCATGAGGGTTACTACATTGGACGGAAGCCCTTTGGGATCTGGACTTGTCACTCATGTCACTACCTCCTTGAGACTTTCAGTTTCACAACACCAGGAATTGATGAACTTTCATTTGATCTCCTGTTCCGAGTTCCCTCTCGTCCTTGGATACCCCTGGCTTCACAGCCATAACCCTCACATCGACTGGTCTGTGGGCACTATCAAGCAGTGGGGTCCTACGTGCCAAGCTACTTGTATTTTCCAGAATTCCCGAGTTCTACTCCCGAGTCTTTAGAATCCATCGACCTGACCCGAGTTCCCGAGTGTTACCATGACCTCAAACTGGTGTTTAGCAAACAGAGGGCCACCATGCTACCACCCCATAGACCTTACGATTGCCCCATCGACCTGTTTCCGGGCACTTGCCCCCCAGGGGTCGGATCTTTTCCCTATCTCCACCCGAACGAGCTGCTATGGATACCTACATCAAGGACGCTCTGGAAGCAGGCCTCATGCGTCCATCCACCTCCCCGGCGGGAGCAGGGTTTTTCTTTGTGGCCAAGAAAGACGGTGGGTTACGTCCTTGCATCGACTACCGGGGACTCAATGACATAACCGTCCGTAACCGTTACCCGCTACCCCTTATGGCCACAGCCTTCGAGCTGCTCCAGGAAGCAGTTGTTTTCACTAAGCTTGACCTGCGGAACGCATACCATCTTGTGCGGATCAGACCTGGTGACGAGTGGAAGACCGCTTTCAACACGCCTACTGGTCACTATGAATACTTGGTGATGCCCTTCGGCCTGACCAACGCCCCAGCGGTGTTCCAAGCGCTCATAAACGATGTGCTTAGGGATATGCTTAACATATTTGTGTTCGTTTACTTGGATGACATCCTCATCTTTTCGAGCTCCCTTCAAGAACACACTAAGCATGTCAGACAAGTACTCAAACGCCTCCTGGACAGCCATCTGTACGTTAAGCCGGAAAAATGTGAATTCCATTCATCCCGAGTACAATTCCTGGGATTTGTAGTGGAACCCGGTCGAATCCAAATGGACCCTAGGAAGGTAGGGGCGGTAGCGGATTGGCCCACCCCAAATCCGTTAAGGATGTTCAGCGTTTCCTGGGCTTCACAAACTTTTACCGCAAGTTCATCAAGAACTTCAGTTTGGTGGCAGCTCCTCTCTCAGCTTTAACCAAAGGTGGCAATGCAAGGTTTTTTTGGGGAAGAGAAGCTGAGACGGCCTTCCAAGGACTCAAGCAGCGCATCCTCTCTGCTCCCATCCTGTTACTACCGACTACGGATGAACCATTTGTGGTGGAGGTAGACGCATCAGAGGTTGGTGTTGGAGCTGTCCTGTCTCAGAGGGGTGAAGACAAGAAGCTTCATCCGTGCGCTTTCTTCTCACACCGGCTTACCCCGACTGAGAGGAACTACGATGTGGGGGATCGTGAACTCCTAGCGGTTAAGATGGCATTGAAGGAATGGAGACACTGGCTCGAGGGGGCTTCTCACCCGTTTCAAGTGCTTACGGACCACAAAAATCTGGAGTATATCCAGCAGGCGAAGCGATTGAACTCTAGACAAGCTAGATGGTCTCTTTTCTTCAATCGATTCCAGTTTATCCTCACCTATCGGCCCGGGTCGAAGAATCTCAAACCGGATGCCCTGTCCCGAGTCTACGCTCCTGCCATTCGAGATGACACGGACATGCCTGTCCTTCCTGCTGCTAAGATTGTGGCTCCGATCTCGTGGCAAGTTGAGGATACCGTGAGACGTGCTCAAGCTAGCGAACCGGACCCTAAAGGAGGCCCTGCCAATCGGTTGTTTGTCCCCAAGGCAGTGAGGACTCAGGTCCTTCTGTGGGGGCACTCCTCTCGCCTCACCTGTCATCCGGGCGTAGGTCGCACCTTGGAGTTCATCCAGCGTAAGTTCTGGTGGCCTACCATAAGAGAAGACGTTGCCACTTTCGTCAATGCCTGCCCCGTGTGCTGCCAGGGCAAATCTTCTCACCTCCGCCCTCAAGGACTCCTTCACCCTTTACCTGTTCCCCACAGACCCTGGTCCCATATCTCATTGGACTTTATTACTGGACTTCCTCCATCCCATGGCAATACTACTATCCTAGTCATAATCGACAGGTTTTCAAAGGCGGCCAGGTTCGTCCCTCTGACTAAGTTACCTTCTGCCAAGGAAACGGCTGAGTTGGTAATTAATCATGTGTTCCGAGTCTTCGGCATTCCTCAAGATGTGGTTTCTGACAGAGGTCCCCAGTTCGCCTCAAGGTTTTGGAAGGCCTTCTGCCAACTCATGGGGGCTTCAGCCAGTCTATCTTCAGGGTACCATCCGGAGTCCAACGGCCAAACAGAGAGGATGAATCAAGAGCTGGAAACCACCCTCCGATGTATGACTCGTGACAACCCGTCCACATGGTCATCCTTTATTGTTTGGGCCGAATACGCGCACAACACCTTGCGCTCCTCCTCCACTGGTATGTCCCCGCACGAGTGTCAGTTTGGCTATGCTCCTCCATTGTTCCCGGACCAGGAGGCAGAAGTCAGAGTGCCTTCAGCCTTGAGGTTCGTCAGACGCTGTCGGCTTATGTGGAGGAAGACCCGTCTTAATCTGATGCGTTCCTCACAGAGGTATCAACAACAAGCCAACAGACGTCGCCGTCCCGGGCCTACCCTGCGCCCCGGCCAGAGAGTCTGGCTCTCCACAAGAGACTTACCTCTACGGGTGGAGTCTCGCAAGCTGTCCCAAAAATACATCGGTCCCTTCAAGGTTGCCAGGAGAGTTAACCCAGTTTCTTATCGCCTACACTTACCCAGATCCCTTAAGATTAATCCCACATTTCATGTGTCATTGTTAAAACCTGTTGTTTTTTCTCCCCTTGTCCCGGCAGACAGACCTCCCCCTCCGCCTCGTGTCATTGGAGGCCAGCCGGCTTATACCGTCCACCGGATACTGGATTCCCGCCGGGTGCAGCGGTCCTGGCAGTATCTGGTGGACTGGGAAGGCTACGGTCCTGAGGAGCGCTCCTGGGTTCCTGCCAAAGACATCCTGGACCCTGACCTCATTCGTCAGTTCAGGGTCCTCCACCCTGAGAGAGCTGGTAGGAACGTCAGGAGCCGTTCCTAGGGGGGATTCTGTCAGGATTTGGCCAGGGTTGTTCCGGGTTTTGGTCAGTAGATGCCCCCATTGTGCTTTTTGTCCCTATGTTTTTCCCTTGATCCCCATTATTTGCACCTGTGTCTCGTTTCCCCTGATTGTATTTAAACCCTTTGTTTCCCTCAGTTCTGTGCTCTGTGTTTGTATGTTAGCACCCTGCCCTAGTGTTCTGTGTGCTCTTGTCGATTCCGGGTGACGTTCTTGTGGTATTCTGTTTTTTGTTTTTGTTTATTTTTGGTGAGTTTCTTTTGAGGTCTTTTTGTGTTTTACCTACCACCTTTTGGATTTGCCATTTTTTGTATTTTAGGATTTTTTCTTTATTAAATACACCGTCTTAAGTACTGCTGTGTCTGCCTCATCTTCTGGGTTCTGCTGTCTATTCGTGGCTCAGTTGGTTAAGTGACTGTTTCTCACTCCGGAGACCCAGGTTCGAAACCGGGTCCTGACAGTGTAGGCTATATTACATGGATTTATTAGATTTATTTTCCACAAAGTTAGATGTTCCAAAGGTCTGCATCACTGGATGGTAGGCTATGCGTGGAAGCAAGGAGATGCTAAATGTGTTTATATTAATTAATGATCAATTACTGTGAGACCAGCAGTTATTTGCTTGACAATTACGAAATGTTATGACCCCCACAGCCCTACTAATGACCAAAACTTCCCGCTACCTGAAAAGTTCATTTCCCCTGGTTGTGGCCCTCACCAACTGACCATCTGGCCCATAAAGACTGAAGGACTATGTACTCTATGCTGCACACCACATCAAGCCATCTCTGAACTGTACACTCTGTTCATCTCTCTGCATTTAGATCATTCATACTGATACTGTACATTTGTACATACACTGTATATCAACTGTATACCCACTGTATGTTTGCATACCTGCTCATTATCTCATAGCTCTATGCTCACTCTACCTAGTTGTATATAATGTATGGAAACCTTGTTTAAACTCCGCTGTCTGTATTTCTAAATGTTGTCTATCACGAGCAGCACCATATGTACAACTCTGAGTATGTGTAAATGGACTTGGTGAATAAAGGGGATTCTGAGTCTGATTAGAACAAAAATACATAGACAATGTTTTTAGTGCTTCCTTCTTTCTACTCTCCCTTCACATTGTTATTGTTGTGTTATGTATGTATGTCATTGCTGTAGGTGTACTGCTTCACTGAAGTGGTGTAAACGGGAAGAGAGGGATTTAATATGAAACAGTCACCAGGGAGATGGACCAGAGGATCAAACAGTCAAGAGTCACTCGAAAACAAAGACTTTGTATAATAAGCACAGAAATGACATTTAATTAAGGGGTATTATTTACCATTATTGTCTATCCACATCTCTGGCTTTGAAAAATAAGCTTTTATGACAAAAGAACAGTGACTCTACCTCTTGCTATGAACATCAGAGCAAACCTGCCTTTAAATGCCCCAGTAGTCATCACAATGCATTACAGACTATTCCGCATAAGAATAAGTTAATGAATAGAGGATCATTATCTTCACTTAAAGGCTAGTTATTACCGTACTATTTTTTAATCGTACACTTTTCACTCTGCTGTGTCCTCTCCTCTACTCCTCCTCAGCTAAAAGAGGGATCATTCTGTCTGTACATTAGAGAGAGAGAGAGAGAGAGAGAGAGAGAGGAGGTTGATGTAATGGTGGAGAGAAAGGAGGAAGAATTATATTTAGATTGATATCAATGGCATTTTGCTTGTTTATATTCACATGATGTGCTGTACACAGGGGGATGTCGATGCCATCATGTTTATGGATGTATTGTGTCGTGCACAGTTATATATCCTACCTTTTGCTGCTACTGTACTGCCCCCTTCCATTAAAGCAGAGAAATAAGCTATTGTGGAGTGCTAACAGTGGGGACTTGTATCTGTCAAAAAGACATTTAGCATAATATTGAAAGGTTAAATGGTAAGATATTAGCAGCCTCATGGAATGTAATTGAAGAGGTGACGTCGTGTGCGTATATGCTTTTGTCCTTGCTTTTCCCTTATCCATCCCTCCCTCCTTCCCTTCCCTCACACATCCTCTCCTCCCCAGTTTTACCCCTCTCCCTATTTAATAAGAATCTCTCCGTTCACTGCCAACAAATGTATGAGTTCCTAATACTGCACGGCCGGACCGCCGCCACAGAGCGCAGACCGTTTACCTAAAGTAAATGTTATTACCTGTGTGCTTCATTCACCTGTTCCCCGTCAGTGTGTGTTTTTAAAAGGACATTGAGATCTGGGCTTGGATGGGAGCTAAATGCCCATGAACAATAAGGTGTGATTAGGCCCCAGCTGGTAGAGGGCATGGAGGGTTTGTGTGGAGAGACAGGACCAGATATCAGAGGCCTGCTATCCCATCACACCTCTAACAAGAAAGGCTAATGAACCAATACATTGGGACCGGGGCCTGGACTGGACAGTAATGGTAGTGTGACAATGATCCTGATTCATCTATAAAGTGGAGCAAAACATTTCTCTGTGTGTGTTTCGTTTAGACTTTTTCCACATTTTGTTACATTACAGCCTTATTCCAAAATGTATTCAATAAAACAATTTCCTCACCAATCTACACACAATATCTTATAATGACGAAGCAAAAACAGGTTTAGACATTTTTGCACATTTATGTACTGAGTAAATGGTCTAAATACTTATGCAAATATAAGATTCCAGTTTTTTAATTGTAATACATTTGCAAACATTTTTTTTAAAGTGTGTGTAAATTGATTAGGGGGAAAAACAATTGAACCCATTTTAGAACAAGGCTGTAACGTAACAAAATGTGGAAAAAGTCAAGGGGTCTGAATACTTTCCCAATGCACTGTATGTCTATGGTTGCATTTGCCTATAACAGTAACTTCCATGAAGTGTAACTATAGTACTGCCTGTGATAAAGCGCCATCCCAAACACTAACACCACCACCAACAACAAATAGAATATCATAAATAATGAGACTCGAGAGGGCAGAGAAATCCCTCCAAGAACATTTCCACCCATGGCACTGTCCTGAATTTCAGGGGAAATCATTAGCCAGGGCCTTGGAGCTGGGACCAACGCCTATGGGCATTTTCCTCCTACATATTTAAACAAAGAAATTGGTCCAAAATAACAACAATACATATAGCAGAACGTTTTGCTTTGGGCTATAAAAGTTTTAGAAATTAAAAACACCACAGAGTAATTTATATAGGTGAATCAGTATGTGGGCAGAGTAACAAAGGTGATCCATAAAACGAAGGGTTTTCTGGAATACTGGCTTCCCGTGTCTCTGGGCGATAGCTGAAGGATTATTAAGTGAGTTTCTACTCTTAGGTAATAGGGGTTTCACCTACGTACAACCTCTGATCCTCAAGATATGTATCTCTTGATCCTGCTCATCCCCGGGTCTCACGAACTCACAGAGCTTTAATTGGGCAAACAACCTCCAATTTTATCCATTGAATTTAGAAAGTGTGGTCCTTGTGGTCCTTCGAAAAGGCTATGCCAATTAAAGAGAAATAAGGAATCCTCATATAGAATGTGGTCATCTTATAAACGTGCATACAGCTCATGTAAACATGCACACGTCTTCTGTCTCTTCTGCATCTGAGCACTGAGGACAAATTGGTCTGGATGGAAGATCCATACACTGCATTATATTATAGCACTGCAGGTAATTAGTCTTGTTCTTCACTGATTGGTTACATGGATATGTGTCCTGACTCATCTTGGTACCGTGGTTAAAATGTTCAAGTCTTGTTGGTTGTTCACAGCCGGAGCCCATCTTTTAATAAACTCAGCTGAAATGAGCAACATGAGGAACATACAGTGCCTTGCGAAATATTCGGCCCCCTTGAACTTTGCGACCTTTTGCCACATTTCAGGCTTCAAACATAAAGATATAAAACTGTATTTTTTTGTGAAGAATCAACAACAAGTGGGACACAATCATGAAGTGGAACGATAAATGTCGTTCCACTTCATGATTGTGTCCCACTTGTTGTTGATTCTTCACAAAAAAATACAGTTTTATATCTTTATGTTTGAAGCCTGAAATGTGGCAAAAGGTCGCAAAGTTCAAGGGGGCCGAATACTTTTGCAAGGCACTGTATATAGCTGCCAATCATATGCAGTGATGTCCTCAGAAATAAATGTAAGGAATATAATATACAACCGATGTCAAACAAACAGAGAAGAGAGAGTGACAGGGGAGAAGAGGGAATGATATTAGAGATGAAAACAGGAAGAGAGCGATAGTGAGATAAGAGAGAGTGGGAGTTTGTAAAGGAGAGACAAAGTGATAGAGGGAGAGCTCTGAAACAAACAGACGTGTGTGTGTGTTTGTGCACATATGCTTGTGTGTTGTCTGTCTGACCGTGGCACCAATGTGTGAGGCAAGGGAATTGGGTTTTGGCATCAAAACGGGACCTTTAAAGCCCAACATTGGGGAGTGTGGGTTATAAACTATACATTAAAGGTGTCACCATTCAGAATTAGAAGTCTCACGGCTCATAGTGAATCTCTCTCTCTCCCTTGCTCTCTTGATTTCTCTCTCTCTCTCTCGCCCTTTCTCAATTCAAGTCAAAGGGCACGGGAAACATATGTTCATATTGCCAAAGCAAGTGAAACATATAGTAAACAAAAGTGAAATAAACAATCAAAAATGAGCAATAAACATTACACTCACAAAATTTTTGAAGGAAAAGAGCTATTTCAAATCTCAGATTATGGCTTTGTCATATTATGCACAGTGTTGTAACAATGTGAAAAAAGTTCAAGTACAAAAGGAAAAATATATAAACATACAGTTGAAGTCGGAAGTTTACAAACACTTAGGTTGGAGTCATTCAAACTTGCTTTTCAACCACTCCACACATTTCTTGTTAACAAACTATAGTTTTGGCATGTCGGTTAGGACATCTACTTTGTGCATGACACAAGTCATTTTTCCAACAATTGTTTACAGACAGATTATTTCACGTATAATTCACTGTATCACAATTCCAGTGGGTCAGAAGTTTACAAACACTAAGTTGACTGTGCCATTAATCAGCTTGAAAAATTCCAGAAAATGATGTCATGGCTTTAGAAGCTTCTGATTGACTGCTAATTGACATAATTTGAGTCAATTGGAGGTGTACCTGTGGATGTTTTTCAAGGCCTACCTTCAAACTAAGTGCCTCTTTGCTTGGCATCATTGCAAATCAAAAGAAATCAGCCAAGACCTCAGAAAAAAAATGTAGACCTGCACAAGTCTCGTTCATCCTTGGGAGCAAGTTTCAAACGCCTGAAGGTACCACGTTCATCTGTACAACCAATCGTACACAAGTACCACGCAGCCGTCATGCCACTCAGGAAGGAGACACGTTCTGTCTCCTAGAGATGAACGTACTTTGGTGCGAAAAGTGCAAATCAATCACAGAACAATAGCAAAGGACTTTGTGAAGATGCTGTAGGAAACAGGTACAAAAGTATCTATATCCACAGTAAAACGAGTCGTATATCGACATAACCTGAAAGGCCGCTCAGGAAGAAGCCACTGCTCCAAAACCTCCATTAAAAAGCCAGACTATGGTTTGCAACTGCACATGGGGACAAAGATCATACTTTTTGGAGAAATTCCTCTGGTCTAATGAAACAAAAATAGAACTGTTTGGCCATAATGACCATCATTATGTTTGGAGGAAAAAGGGGGAGGCTTGCAAGCCGAACAACACAATCCCAACCGTGAAGCACGGGGGTGGCATTATCATGTTGTGGGGGTGCTTTGCTGCAGGAGGGACTTCACAAAATGGAGGGCTTTATGAGCAAGGAAATGTATGTGGATACATTGAAGCAACATCTCAAGACATCATAAAGCCCTGACCTCAATCCTATAGAAAATTGGTGGGCAGAACTGAAAGTGTGTGCGAGCAAGGAGGCCTACAAACCTGATCCAGTTACACCAGCTCTGTCTGTCACGCCCTGACCTTGGATATCCTTTTTATGTCTCTATTTTGGTTTGGTCAGGGCGTGAGTTGGGGTGGGCATTTCTATGTTTTGTGTTTCTAGGATTTTCTAACTCTTATGTTTTGGCTGGGTATGGTTATCAATCAGGGACAGCTGTCTATCATTGTCTCTGATTGGGAACCATACTTAGGTACCCCTTTTCCCACCTGTGTTTGTGGGAAGTCGACTTTCTTTATGGCACTTAGCCATAAGCTTCACTGTTTTGTTTTGTAGTGTGTATTGTTTGTTTGGCGTCCTTTCTTAATTAAAGAACATGTATGTTCACAACGCTGCACCTTGGTCCGCCCCCTTCATTAGCCGTGACACTGTGAGGAGGAATGGGCCAAAATTCACCCAACTTATTGTGGGAAGCTTGTGGAAGGCTACCCAAAACGTTTGACCCAGTTAGACAAGGCAATGCTACCAAATACTAATTGAGTGTATGTAAACTTCTGACCCACTGGGAATGTGATGAAATAAATAAAACCTGAAATAAATCACCACAAACGGACCAAGCAGCATGGTAACAGGGAGCAGAGGGTTCAGGACTCTTGGACATGGGAGGAGATATTGGACGGACAGGGACTCTGGAGACAGGCTGGGAAATATCGCCACCTGCAAGAGGAACTGGAGGCAGCTAAAGCTGAGGGGCAGCGATATAAGTCAAGACAGCGCACCAGAGCTCCAGTGCTCCCCCACAGCCTGGTTCATCCGGTGCCTCCTCCACACACCAGGCCTCCTGTAGGTCTCCCCAGCCTGGTGGACCCTGTGGCAGCCCCACGCATCAGGCTGTCTCTGCGTCTCCTCCCTCCAGAGTCGCCCTCCAGTCCGGAGCCTCTAGTGTCGCCCTCCAGTCAGGAGCTTCCAGCGACGCCCTCCAGTCCGGAGCCTCCAGTGTCGCCGTTCAGTCCGTAGCGTCCAGAGGCGCTCTTCAGTCCGGAGCATCCAGAGGCGCCCTTCAGTCCAGAGGCGCCCTTCAGTCCAGAGGCGCCCTTCAGTCCGGAGCTTCCAGCGAAGCTCTCCAGTCCGGGGTCCACAACAAGGATGCCCAGTCCGGGACCCGCTACGAGTGTCCCCAGTCCGGGGCCCGCTACGAGGGTCCCCAGTCCGGGGCCCGCTCTGTAAGTTCCCAGTCCGGGGCCGGCGGCAGGGGTCCCCAGTCCGTGGCCTTCAGCGAGGGTCTAGAGTGTGTACCCACTGGGAATGTGATGAAAGAAATAAAAGCTGAAAGAAATAATTATCTTTTCTATTATTCTGACATTTCACATTCTTAAAATAAAGTGGTGATCCTAACTGACCTAAAACAGGGAATAATTACCTGGATTAAATGTCAGGAATTTTGAAAAACTGAGATTAAATGTATTTGGCTAAGGTGTATGTAAACTTCTGACTTCAACTGTAAATATGGGTTGTATTTACAATGGTGTTTCTTCTTTACTGGTTGCCCTTTTCTTGGGGCAAAATGTCACAAGTCTTGCTGCTGTGATGGCACACTGTGGTATTTAACCTAATAGATATGGAAGTTCATCAAAATTGGATTTGTTTTCAGATTCATTGTAGGTCTGTGTAATCTGAGAGAAATATGTGTCTCTAATATGGTCACACATTTGCAGGATTTCCACCTAATTTTGTGGGTAGTGTGGACATTGTCTGCCTTCTCCTGAGAGCCAGGTCTGCCTTCGACGGCCTTTCTCAATAGCAAGGCTATGCTTACTGAGTCTATACATAGTCAAAGCTTTCCTTAATTGTGGGTCAATCACAGTGGTCAGGTATTCTGCCACTGTGTACTCTGTTTAGAATCACTTATTTTTTTATGTGTTTTAGGTGGAATTTATATTTATTGTCCTGGCAACTGGACCTTTTTTGGAACACCCTTCACTCTCTCTCTCTCTCTCTACCGTATATCTGTCTCTCTTTACTCGCTCTCTATATATACACAGTATATATCTCTCTATACTGTGTATTGCTCTCTCTTTCTCTCAACTGTATCTCTCTCTTTCTTCCTATCTCTAACTGTCTCTTTCTTACATTCTTACTTCTTCTTCAACTGCTATTACCAGACACCCCCCACTGCTGTCTTTCTAAAGAGAAGAGAGAGATCAGAGGAGAGGATTAATGGATTCATGTGCTATTATTCAAAGCCATTAGATGAGCGAAGGCCCAATCTTAATCTCAACTCACAAAAGGGGTTGTATGAAAGGTCCCTGAAGCTCTGGTTGTCATTGTAATATGTAATCATATATCTCTCAACATGAAGCAGGAAAATTTAAAACGGTCTCCATCTCAAAAAAAAACAAGTTGTTATTTACTCCTGTTGACAATATATGTTTAAACCAAGCATATATGGTGCTAAAATCAAATCAAATCAAATGTATTGGTCACATACACATGCTTAGCAGATGTTAATGCGAGTGTATCCAAACGCTTGTGCTTCTTGTTCCGACAGTGCAGTAATATCTAACAAGTAATCTAACAATCCCCCAACAACTACCTAATACACACACATCTAAAGGGTTGAATGAGACTATGTACATATAAATATATGGATGAGCGATGGCCGAGCGGCATAGGCAAGGTGCAATAGATGGTATAAAATACAGTATATACATATGAGATGAGTAATGTAAGATATGCAAACATTATTCAAGTGGCATTATTTAAAGTGTCATCGTTTAAAGTGACTAGTGATCCATTTATTAAAGTGTCCAGTGATTGGGAATAGGGTTGGTTGTACGTGCTGTAGGGTTTCGGAATTACGAAGCCATGAACATGGATAGTCAATACTTGACCTTGTAACCACATCCCTCAATGTTTATTAAACAGAGCTGATGCATGTAGGCTGTATATGTACGTATACAAATAATAACATTTCTCTAGTGAATCATGCTTGCTCAGTGACGACAAGACTCTAGAGCACTGGTGATGATGCAAGTGGCAATACTGACCATTTGTGATCACATCCCTCAAATCCCTCTGTGTTGGGTATCCAGGGCTGCCAGTTCCATATGTACAGGCAGTACATATACATGTGTGTAGAGACAAACACCATAGGTAGACTAGTAACAAATCATTATTATTTCCCCTGTGTTTCATTATGCCTCTGTACCCAATAATTAGATCCGTAACCTACGTTATCAAATCTGTCAAAATCCATGTACACATGCATGTAGGACGACACATAGACAAATAGCCCCAGCTTTCAACTGATCATTATTCCCCTGTGTGTTTGGCTTTGTGTTTGGCTCTGTTGTTAAGTCAAACCATGGCTAGCAAGGCTGAGGGGAGTGAGAATGTCATCTAATTCAATAACCCTACTACACCTTTAGCCCCAGGCAATATAAAACCACCAGATGATTTCACCTGATTTCATAACACCATGGTCGATAATGTTCCGTCGATGGCTCTGAAGGACCAGATGTCTGATGGGAAATAAACACGATTTGGCTGTTTTACCTGCTCCTCTGTCTGCACCGTCCCTCGCTCTTATAACACACAGACAATAATAACCTGGATTAAGCTGTCAGAAGACCAGCAGTTACAGACAATGGCCTCCGTACAGAGAGGGGATCCACTGGGCACAAACTGGTTGAATCAATGTTGTTTCAATTTCATTTGTCAACGTATTGTGATGTGGAAAATACCTCTCACCATGGATTTGAAAAAAGTTCAATTTCAACCAGGGGATTACGTCATCATGGGAACCAACATAGACAAACCTTGTATAAAATACGTTGGATTTGTACCTTTGAAACAACGTCAGATATTCAACGTCATATCCTCTATTAGAAAAAAACAGTAGGCTGGGCAGCACATCCTACTGGAGAGTTGATCTATCTAGAACTATCCATTTGGGCTCCATTCAGGGTTTTAACCAAGCCCTGCTTACCTTTGATATTTGTCATTGATTACTACCAATGTGCTATTGTGTGAAATCTCTTAAAAACGAAATAGATTCACTGTTGCTAATGAAGACAATAGAAAGGATAGATTTAAGAGAGCAAGTTAAATGTAACCTTTATATGTGACCCAGCAAACAGGGGATGTCCTGAGGACATTGGATGATGTTCCCATTAGGTCCCTTAAGGGTTATGGGCGTGACTGTATCCCACTGATGTTCTGATGATATTCTAAGAACGTCACGTGATGGTCCTTTGTGTAGTTCCCTGTAAGTTACCGGTACTTCACTGAGGACCATGTCAGGACCTTTTTAGGACTTTCATTTTACTAGTCTTTAGGAAGTTGCGTCCCAAGGGAACGTTCTTAGGGGGACCTTTGTCTAGTTCCCTGTAATTGTATACAGTAGTCTATCAATGTAATCAGATTTAACTTGGATTATATGTAATTGATATGCTATACAGGGCCTTGCAAAAGTCTTCATTCCCCTTGGCGTTAAAATACAACCTGTAATTTAAATGGATTTTTATTTGGATTTCATGTAATTACTTGTTTCAAAAAAAATACAGCAACAAAAAAAAGTAGAAGTGGTGAGTGCATACAGTTGAAGTAGAAAGTTTACATACACCTCCAAATACATTTAAACTCTTTTCACCTGACATTTAATCAGAGTAAATGTTCCCTGTTTTAGGTCAGTTAAGATCACCACTTTATTTTAAGAATGTGAAATGTCAGAATAATAGAAGAAAGAATGATTTATTTCAGATTTTATTTCTTTCATCACATTCCCAGTGGGTCAGAAGTTTACATACACTATATTAGTATTTGGTAGCATTGCCTTTAAATTGTCTAACTGGGTCAAACGTTTCGGGTAGCCTTCTACAAGCTTCCCACAATAAGTTGGGTGAATTTTGGCCCATTCCTCCTGACAGAGCTGATGTAACTGAATCAGGTTTTTAGGCCTCCTTGCTCGCACACAATTTTTCAGTTCTGCCCACCAATTTTCTATAGGATTGAGGTCAGGGCTTTGTGATGTCTTGAGATGTTACTTCAATATATCCACATACGTTTCCTACCTCATGAAGTCCTCCATTTTGTGGGGTGCACCAAGCCTCCCCTTTTTCCTCCAAAAGAGGAACTTAGTTTCAAGGTATGCCTTGAAATACATCCACAGGTACACCTCTAATTGACTCAAATGATGTCAATGAGCCAATCAGAAGCTTCTAAAGCCATGACATAATTTTCTTGAATTTTCCAAGCTGTTTAAAGGCACAGTCAACTTAGTGTATGTAAACCTCTGACCCACTGGAATTGTGATATAGTGACTTGTGAAAAATGACTTGTGTCATGCACAAAGTAGATGTCCTAACCGACTTGGCAAAAAAATAGTTTGTTAAATAAGAAATTTGTGGAGTGGTTGAAAAATGAGTTTTAATAATTTCAACCTAAGTGTATGTAAACTTCCGACTTCAACTGTATGTATTCACCCCCTTTGTTATGAAACCCCTAAATAAGATCTGGTGCAACCAATTACCTTCAGAAGTCACATAATTAATTACATGAAGTCTACCTGTGTGTAATCTAAGTGTCACATGATCTGTCACATGATCTCAATATATATGCACCTGTTCTGACAGGCCCCAAAGTCTGCAACATCACTAAGCAAGGGGCACCACCAAGCAAGCGGCACCATGAAGACCAAGAATCTCTCCAAACAGGTCAGGGACAAAGTTGTGAAGTACAGATCAGGGTTGGGTTATAAAAATATCAGAAACTTTGAACATCCCACTGAGCACCATTAAATCCATTATTAAAAAATGGCATAACAAACCTGCCAAGAGAGGGCCGCCCACCAAAACTCATGGACCAGGCAAGGAGGGCATTAATCAGAGAGGCAACAAAGAGACCAAAGATAACCCTGAAGGAGCTGCAAAGCTCCACAGCGGAGATTGGAGTATCTGTCCATAGGACCACTTTAAGCCGTACACTCCACAGAGCTGGGCTTTACGGAAGAGTGGCCAGAAAAAAGCCATTGCTTAAAGAAAAAAATAAGCAAACATGTTTGGTGTTCGCCAAAAGGCATGTGGGAGACTCCTCAAACATATGGAAGAATGTATTCTGGTCAGATGAGACAAAAATGTTGCTTTTTGTCCATCAAGGAAAACGGTATGTCTGGTGCAAACCCAACACCTCTCATTACCCAAGAACAGCATCCCCACAGTGAAGCACGGTGGTGGCAGCATCATGCTGCGGGGATGTTATCCATCAGTAGGGACTGGGAAACTGGTCAGAATTGAAGGAATGCTGGATGGCGCTAAGTACAGGGAAATTCCTGAGGAAAACCTGTTTCAGTCTTCCAGAGATTTGAGAATTGGACGGAGTTTCATCTTCCAGCAGGACAATGACCCTAAACATACTGCTAAAGCAAAAGGAGAGAGAGGGTGTATGATTCGAGAGTAGAGAGAGCATAGATGAGTTGAGAGGAGAGAGCATAGATGAGTTGAGAGACGAGAGAGCATAGAAGAGTTGAGAGGTTAGAGCGTGTAGATGAGTTGAGAGGAGAGAAACGGTATATTATTTGAGACTTGAGAGAGCAGAGATGAGAGGAGAGAAAGCAAAGAGGAGGAGAGAGGAGAGAGAGGGTATATTAGTTGAGAGGAGAGAGAGGGTAGATGAGGAGAGGAGAGAGAGGGTAGATGAGTTGAGAGGTGAGAGAGGGTATATGATTTGAGAGGTGAGAGAGCAGAGATGAGAGGAGAGAAAGCATAGATGAATTGAGAGGAGAGAGAGCATAGATGAGGAGAGAGGAGAGAGAGGGTATATTAGTTGAGAGGAGAGAGTGTAGATGAGATGAGAGGAGAGAGAGGGTATATGAGTTGAGAGGAGAGAGAGGGTATATGAGTTGAGAGGAGAAAGCATATATGAATTGAGAGGAGAGAGAGCATAGATGAGTTGAGAGGGTAGATGATTTGAGAGGTGAGAGAGGGTATATATGAGTTGAGAGGAGAAAGCATAGATGAGTTGAGAGGTGAGAGAGCATAGATGAGTTGAGAGGAGAGAGAGGGTATATGAGTTGAGAGGAGAAAGCATAAATGAGTTGAGAGGAGAGTGAGCATAGATGAGCTGACAGGAGAGAGTGCAGATCAGTTGAGAGGGTAGATGAGTTGAGAGGAGAGAGAGGGTATATGAGTTGAGAGGAGAGAGAGCATAGATGAGTTGAGAGGGTAGATGATTTGAGAGGTGAGAGAGGGTATATGAGTTGAAAGGAGAGAGAGGGTATATGAGTTGAGTGGAGAGAGCATAGATGAGTTGAGAGGAGAGAACATAGAAGATTTGAGAGGAGAGAGCATAGACGAGTTGAGAGGCGAGAGCATAGACAAGTTGAGAGGAGAGAGCATAGACGAGTTGAGAGAGAGCATAGACAAGTTGAGAGGAGAGAGCATAGACGAGTTGAGAGGAGAGAGCATAGACAAGTTGAGAGGAGAGAGAACGTAGATGAGTTGAGAGGAGAGAGAGGGTATGTGAGTTGAGAGGAGAGAGAGCATAGATGAGTTGAGAGGGTAGATGATTTGAGAGGTGAGAGAGTGTATATGAGTTGAGAGGAGCGAGGGCATAGATGAGTTGAGAGGAGAGAGCATAGATGAGTTGAGAGGAGAGAGCATAGACAAGTTGAGAGGAGAGAGAGCATAGATGAGTTGAGAGGAGAGAGCATAGATGAGTTGAGAGGAGAGAGCGTAGACGAGTTGAGAAGGAGAGAGAGCGTAGATGAGTTGAGAAGGAGAGAGAGCGTAGATGAGTTGAGAGGAGAGAAAGGGTATATGATTTGAGAAGAGAGAGAGCGTAGATGGGTTGAGAGGAGAGAGTGTAGATGAGTTGAGAGGAGAGAGAGTGTAGATGAGGAGAGTGGAGAGAGAGTGTAGATGAGGAGAGAGAGGGTAGATGAGTTGAGAGGAGAGAAAGGGTATATGATTTGAGAAGAGAGAGAGCGTAGATGGGTTGAGAGGAGAGAGAGTGTAGATGAGTTGAGAGGAGAGAGAGTGTAGATGAGGAGAGAGAGGGTAGATGAGTTGAGTGGAGAGAGATCATAGATGAGTTGACAGGAGAGAGAGTGTATACGAGTTGCGAGGAGAGAGAGTGTAGATGAGGAGAGAGAGGGTAGATGAGTTGAGAGAAGAGAGAGTGTACATGAGGAGAGAGAGGGTAGATGAGTTGAGAGGAGAGAGAGCAGAGATGAGAGGAGAGAAAGCATAGATGAATTGAGAGGAGAGAGAGCATAGATTAGTTGAGTGGAAAGAGAGCATAGATGAGGAGAGAGGAGAGAGAGGGTATATTCGTTGAGAGGAGAGAGTGTAGATGAGTTGAGAGGAGAGAGAGCATAGATGAGTTGAGAGGAGAGAGCATAGACAAGTTGAGAGGAGAGAGCATAGATGAGTTGAGAGGAGAGAGCATAGACGAGTTGAGAGGAGAGAGCATAGATGAGTTGAGAGGAGAGAGCATAGACAAGTTGACAGGAGAGAGCATAGATGACTTGAGAGGAGAGAGCATAGATGACTTGAGAGGAGAGAGAGCGTAGACAAGTTGAGAGGAGAGAGAGCGTAGATGAGTTGAGAGGAGAGAGCATAGACGAGTTGAGAGGAGAGAGCATAGACGAGTTGAGAGGAGAGAGCATAGACGAGTTGAGAGGAGAGAGCATAGACGAGTTGAGAGGAGAGAGCATAGACGAGTTGAGAGGAGAGAGCATAGACGAGTTGAGAGGAGAGAGCATAGACGTGTTGAGAGGAGAGAGCATAGACGTGTTGAGATGAGAGAGCATAGACGAGTTGAGAGGAGAGAGCATAGACGAGTTGAGAGAGCATAGACAAGTTGAGAGGAGAGAGAGCGTAGACGAGTTGAGAGGAGAGAGAGCGTAGATGAGTTGAGAGGAGAGAGAGCGTAGATGAGTTGAGAGGAGAGAGAGTGTAGATGAGGAGAGTGGAGAGAGAGTGTAGATGAGGAGAGAGAGGGTAGATGAGTTGAGTGGAGAGAGCATAGACGAGTTGAGAGGAGAGAGAGCGTAGATGAGTTGAGAGGAGAGAGAGCGTAGATGAGTTGAGAGGAGAGAGATTGTAGATGAGGAGAGTGGAGAGAGAGTGTAGATGAGGAGAGAGAGGGTAGATGAGTTGAGTGGAGAGAGATCATAGATGAGTTGACAGGAGAGAGAGTGTATACGAGTTGCGAGGAGAGAGAGTGTAGATGAGGAGAGAGAGGGTAGATGAGTTGAGAGAAGAGAGAGTGTAGAT
This sequence comes from Oncorhynchus masou masou, assembly GCF_036934945.1. Taxonomy (NCBI): domain Eukaryota; kingdom Metazoa; phylum Chordata; class Actinopteri; order Salmoniformes; family Salmonidae; genus Oncorhynchus; species Oncorhynchus masou. Next base: position 71,799,850 of record NC_088239.1, on the reverse strand, counting down.
GAGGAGAGAGAGGGTAGATGAGTTGAGAGGAGAGAGAGCAGAGATGAGAGGAGAGAAAGCATAGATGAATTGAGAGGAGAGAGAGCATAGATTAGTTGAGTGGAAAGAGAGCATAGATGAGGAGAGAGAGAGAGAGAGAGGGTATATGAGTTGAGAGGAGAAAGCATAGATGAGTTGAGAGGAGAGTGAGCATAGATGAGTTGACAGGAGAGAGAGTGTAGATCAGTTGAGAGGGTAGATGAGTTGAGAGGAGAGAGAGGGTATATGAGTTGAGAGTAGAGAGAGCATAGATGAGTTGAGAGGGTAGATGAGTTGAGAGGAGAGAGCACAGATGTGTTGAGAGAAGAGAGAGGGTCGACGAGTTGAAAGGAGAGAGAGGGAATATGAATTGAGAGGAGAGAGAGAGCATAGATGAGTTGAGAAGAGAGAGAGCATGGATGAGTTGAGAGGAGAGAGCATAGACGAGTTGAGAGGCGAGAGCATAGACAAGTTGAGAGGAGCGAGAGCATAGACGAGTTGAGAGGAGAGAGCATAGACGAGTTGAGAGGAGAGAGACCGTAGATGAGTTGAGAGGAGAGAGAGGGTATGTGAGTTGAGAGGAGAGAGAGCATAGATGAGTTGAGAGGGTAGATGATTTGAGAGGTGAGAGAGTGTATATGAGTTGAGAGGAGCGAGGGCAGAGATGAGTTGAGAGGAGAGAGCATAGACGAGTTGAGAGGAGAGAGCATAGACGAGTTGAGAGGAGAGAGCATAGACGAGTTGAGAGGAGAGACCATAGACGAGTTGAAAGGAGAGAGCATAGACGAGTTGAAAGGAGAGAGCATAGACGAGTTGAGAGGAGAGAGCATAGACGAGTTGAGAGGAGAGAGCATAGACGAGTTGAGAGGAGAGAGCATAGACGAGTTGAGAGGAGAGAGCATAGACGAGTTGAGAGGAGAGAGCATAGACGAGTTGAGAGGAGAGAGCATAGACGAATTGAGAGGAGAGAGCATAGACGAGTTGAGAGGAGAGAGCATAGACGAGTTGAGAGGAGAGAGCATAGACGAGTTGAGAGGAGAGAGCATAGACTAGTTGAGAGGAGAGAGAGCGTAGATGAGTTCAGAGGAGAGAGAGCGTAGATGAGTTGAGAGGAGAGAGAGCGTAGATGAGTTGAGAGGAGAGAGAGCGTAGATGAGTTGAGAGGAGAGAGAGCGTAGATGAGTTGAGAGGAGAGAGAGTGTAGATGAGGAGAGTGGAGAGAGAGTGTAGATGAGTTGAGGAGAGAGAGCGTAGATGAGTTGAGAGGAGAGTTGAGAGGAGAGAGAGTGTAGATGAGGAGAGTGGAGAGAGAGTGTAGATGAGGAGAGAGAGGGTAGATGAGTTGAGTGGAGAGAGCATAGACGAGTTGAGAGGAGAGAGAGCGTAGATGAGTTGAGAGGAGATAAAGGGTATATGATTTGAGAGTAGAGAGAGCGTAGATGAGTTGAGAGGAGAGAGAGTGTATATGAGTTGAGAGGAGAGATAGTGTGGCATGGGTGTGTTACCCATGCCAATAAAGCCCCTTGAATTGAATTGAGTGTAGATGAGGAGAGTGGAGAGAGAGGGTAGATGAGTTGAGTGGAGAGAGATCATAGATGAGTTGACAGGAGAGAGAGTGTATACGAGTTGCGAGGAGAGAGAGTGTAGATGAGGAGAGAGAGTGTAGATGAGGAGAGAGAGGGTAGATGAGGAGAGAGGAGAGAGAGTGTAGATGAGGAGAGAGAGGGTAGATGAGTTGGGAGGAGAGAGAGTGTAGATGAGGAGAGAGAGGGTAGATGAGTTGGGAGGAGAGAGAGTGTAGATGAGGAGAGAGAGGGTAGATGAGTTGGGAGGAGAGAGAGTGTAGATGAGGAGAGAGAGGGTAGATGAGTTGAGAGGAGAGAGAGTGTAGATGAGGAGAGAGAGGGTAGATGAGTTGAGAGGAGAGAGAGTGTATATGAGTTGAGAGGAGAGATAGTGTGGCATGGGTGTGTTACCCATGCCAATAAAGCCCCTTGAATTGAATTGAGTGTAGATGAGGAGAGTGGAGAGAGAGGGTAGATGAGTTGAGTGGAGAGAGATCATAGATGAGTTGACAGGAGAGAGAGTGTATACGAGTTGCGAGGAGAGAGAGAGTGTAGATGAGGAGAGAGAGTGTAGATGAGGAGAGAGAGGGTAGATGAGGAGAGAGGAGAGAGAGAGTGTAGATGAGGAGAGAGAGGGTAGATGAGTTGGGAGGAGAGAGAGTGTAGATGAGGAGAGAGAGGGTAGATGAGTTGGGAGGAGAGAGAGTGTAGATGAGGAGAGAGAGGGTAGATGAGTTGGGAGGAGAGAGAGTGTAGATGAGGAGAGAGAGGGTAGATGAGTTGAGAGGAGAGAGAGTGTAGATGAGGAGAGAGAGGGTAGATGAGTTGGGAGGAGAGAGAGTGTAGATGAGGAGAGAGAGGGTAGATGAGTTGGGAGGAGAGAGAGTGTAGATGAGGAGAGAGAGGGTAGATGAGTTGCGAGGAGAGAGAGTGTAGATGAGGAGAGAGAGGGTAGATGAGTTGAGAGGAGAGAGAGTGTAGATGAGGAGAGAGAGGGTAGATGAGTTGGGAGGAGAGAGAGTGTAGATGAGGAGAGAGAGGGTAGATGAGTTGGGAGGAGAGAGAGGGTAGATGAGTTGAGAGAGAGATGAGTTGAAACACTTCATTATTATTCCCATACCATTACTAAAGAGAATCAGACAAATGATGCTACCCTCTGCCTATTGGCTACTTAGCTTATTCAAGACCGTCTCAAAATACCTCAAAATACCCCTTCAAGACAGAAAACCTCTTTACCTGAATCGCTTTTCAAAGATGGCTAGAAATGCACTCATTTTGTGCTCTGGTTGTCAACAACATATCTCCCTCATTGTTGACTAGGAATTTGCAGCAACAGCAGTAGATCCATATATGGCAATGGCTATTTGCATACAGGCTTACTGCAGCTCTGATTGGTTACAGTGCACCGGTCTGTGTATGGACCTGAGTTGTGCCTGTCAATGGAATTGTGTCCTACTCCAATGTGCTCTGCCTACAAGATAATTTCTTGCACAGTTAGTTTTGCATACTAAATCTTGCATAGTTTGTTTTGTTTCGGTATATTACAATTGAAAGTGGCTAATATTGCATTGAATCGATCACAATTGCCACAGTAGAAAAGAAAGTTGAGTGAAATGTAATCTGTCATCGGGCTGATATTTCTTCTGCACAGCAGTCTGAGGACACGTTGGTGACCGTCCTCCTGAAGTACCCAGTTATGCCACTGAAAGCTAACTATTCAGCAGTGCAAATGGAGACTCCTTGGGCTGAGGAGTGAGTTTCACAGATCTCCATCTGCTACATTCACCCTCCCCCCTCAAACTAGCTCCACAACAACCCCAGCATTGAGCTTAGCACAACTGCCAATGTAAAGGACATGACGTGGCTTTTTTAACAAATACCGCTATCTCATGATGCAACTCATACCGAGGAACGAACCCAAGACCTCTGCCTCGCAAGCACATGTGTCCGCCCCCCTGAAGCGTCTTACCCAGTCGCACCACCAAAAAACTAGCTATTCAGCATTGCAAGTGGAGACACAACAGGCTGAGGATTGAGTTTCACAGATCCCCATCAGCTACAATAGCAAGGGGCTATTTAAACATTGCGTCAACATAGAGAGCAAGAGAGATTGAGAGAAAAATAAATTAGTTAATGTTTTCAACAAGCTCTCAACAGTGAGAGACTAAACCCACATAGAGGCCAAAGATTCCACTCTCGACTGCAGAGTGATATTGTGTCACTCATACTTACTCTGCATAAAAGGTATGCCGAAATCTATGTCTATATTGTGGATATTTTCAGTAGAGCTTCATTTTTATTTCGTAATTGTTTTATCTCTTTTGATGCGAGCTAATGTCAGGTCAGGTCACAAAAGGTCCAGGGAGGTAACTGATAATGAGGGAAGCACTTAAAAACCAGACATAATTTGGCTTCTAATGAGCTGGTTAAACTATACTGCTGCTTGGATGTGTCCTGAAACACAGAATGATGTTTTTAGCATCAAGAGGCAGAGAGAGAGAGAGAGAGAGAGAGAGAGAGAGAGAGAGAGAGAGAGAGAGAGAGAGAGAGAGAGAGAGAGAGAGAGAGAGAGAGAGAGGGAGAGAGAATGGATGAAATGAGAAGTGTGTAGATGAGTTGAGAGGAGAGAAAACATAGATGAGTTGAGAGGAGAGAGAGCGTAGATGAGTTGAGAGGAGAGAGATTGTAGATGAGTTGAGAGGAGAGAGATTGTAGATGAGTTGAGAGGAGAGAGAGCATAGATGAGTTGAGAGGAGAGGAGAAAGAGGGTAGATGAGTTGAGAGGAGAGAGAGCGTAGATGAGTTGAGAAGAGAGAGAGCATAGCTGAGTTGAGAGGGTAGATGAGTTGAGAGGAGAGAGCATAGATGTGTTGAGAGAAGAGAGAGGGTCGACGAGTTGAAAGGAGAGAGAGGGAATATGAATTGAGAGGAGAGAGAGCATAGATGAGTTGAGAAGAGAGAGAGCATGGATGAGTTGAGAGGAGAGAGCATAGATGAGTTGAGAGGAGAGAGCATAGACAAGTTGAGAGGAGAGAGCATAGACGAGTTGAGAGGAGAGAGAGCGTAGATGAGTTGAGAGGAGAGAGCATAGACGAGTTGAGAGGAGAGAGAGCATAGATGAGTTGAGAGGAGAGAGAGCGTAGATGAGTTGAGAGGAGAGAGAGCATAGATGAGTTGAGAGGGTAGATGATTTGAGAGGTGAGAGAAAGAGCGTAGATGAGTTGAGAGCATAGATGAGTTGAGAGGAGAGAGAGAGAGTGTAGATGAGTTGAGAGGAGAGAAAGAGTATATGATTTGAGAGGAGAGAGAGGGTTTATGAGTTGAGAGGAGAGAGAGCATAGATGAGGAGAGAGGAGAGAGAGGGTATATGAGTTGAGAGGGTAGATGAGTTGAGAAGAGAGAGAGCATAGACGAGTTGAGAGGAGAGAACATAGACAAGTTGAGAGGAGAGAGCATAGACGAGTTGAGAGGAGAGAGCATAGACGAGTTGAGAGGAGAGAGCATAGACAAGTTGAGAGGAGAGAGCATAGACAAGTTGAGAGGAGAGAGCATAGACGAGTTGAGAAGAGAGAGAGCGTAGATGAGTTGAGAGGAGAGAGAGGGTATATGAGTTGAGAGGAGAGAGAGCATAGATGAGTTGAGAGGGTAGATGATTTGAGAGGCGAGAGAAAGAGCGTAGATGAGTTGAGAGGAGAGAGCATAGACGAGTTGAGAGGAGAGAGAGAGCGTAGATGAGTTGAGAGGAGAGAGAGCATAGATGAGTTGAGAGGGTAGATGAGTTGAGAGGAGAGAAAGAGTATATGATTTGAGAGGAGAGAGAGGGTTTATGAGTTGAGAGGAGAGAGAGCATAGATAAGTTGAGAGGAGAGAGAGCATAGATGAGTTGAGAGGAGAGAGAGCATAGATGATGAGAGAGGAGAGAGAGCATAGATGATGAGAGAGGAGAGAGAGGGTAGATGAGTTGAGAAGAGAGAGAGCATGGATGAGTTGAGAGGAGAGAGCATAGACGAGTTGAGAGGAGAGAGAGCGTAGATGAGTTGAGAGGAGAGAGAGGGTTTATGAGTTGAGAAGAGAGAGAGCATAGATAAGTTGAGAGGAGAGAGAGCATAGATGAGTTGAGAGGAGAGAGAGCATAGATGATGAGAGATGAGAGAGAGCATAGATGATGAGAGAGGAGAGAGAGGGTAGATGAGTTGAGAAGAGAGAGAGCATGGATGAGTTGAGAGGAGAGAGCACAGACGAGTTGAGAGGAGAGAGCATAGACGAGTTGAGAGGAGAGAGAGCGTAGACGAGTTGAGAGGAGAGAGAGGGTATATGAGTTGAGAGGAGAGAGAGCATAGATGAGTTTTTAGGAGAGAGCATATACGAGTTGAGAGGAGAGAGCATAGACGAGTTGAGAGGAGAGAGAGGGATTATGAGTTGAGAGTAGAGATAGCGTAGATGAGTTGATAGGAGAGAGCGTAGATGAGTTGATAGGAGAGTGGGTATACGAGTTGAGAGGAGAGAGAGCATAGACGAGTTGAGAGTAGAGAGAGGGATTATGAGTTGATAGGAGAGAGAGCATAGACGAGTTGAGAGGAGAGAGCATAGACGAGTTGAGAGGAGACAGCATAGACGAGTTGAGAGGGTAGATGATTTGAGAGGTGAGAGAGTGTATATGAGTTGAGAGGAGACAGCATAGATGAGTTGAGAGGTGACAGCATAGATGAGTTGAGAGGAGAAAGCATAGACGAGTTGAGAGGAGAGAGCATAGATGAGTTGAGAGGGTAGATGATTTGAGAGGTGAGAGAGTGTATATGAGTTGAGAGGAGACAGCATAGACGAGTTGAGAGGAGACAGCATAGATGAGTTGAGAGGAGACAGCATAGATGAGTTGAGAGGAGACAGCATAGACGAGTTGAGAGGAGAGAGCATTGACGGGTTGAGAGGAGAGAGCATAGACGAGTTGAGAGGAGAGAGCATTGACGGGTTGAGAGGAGAGAGCATAGACGAGTTGAGAGGAGAGAGCATAGACAAGTTGAGAGGAGAGAGCATAGACAAGTTGAGAGGAGAGAGCATAGACAAGTTGAGAGGAGACAGCATAGACGAGTTGAGAGGGTAGATGATTTGAGAGGTGAGAGAGTGTATATGAGTTGAGAGGAGACAGCATAGATGAGTTGAGAGGTGACAGCATAGATGAGTTGAGAGGAGAAAGCATAGACGAGTTGAGAGGAGAGAGCATAGATGAGTTGAGAGGGTAGATGATTTGAGAGGTGAGAGAGTGTATATGAGTTGAGAGGAGACAGCATAGACGAGTTGAGAGGAGACAGCATAGATGAGTTGAGAGGAGACAGCATAGATGAGTTGAGAGGAGACAGCATAGACGAGTTGAGAGGAGAGAGCATTGACGGGTTGAGAGGAGAGAGCATAGACGAGTTGAGAGGAGAGAGCATTGACGGGTTGAGAGGAGAGAGCATAGACGAGTTGAGAGGAGAGAGCATAGACAAGTTGAGAGGAGAGAGCATAGACAAGTTGAGAGGAGAGAGCATAGACAAGTTGAGAGGAGACAGCATAGACGAGTTGAGAGGAGAGAGCATAGACGAGTTGAGAGGAGAGAGAAAGAGCGTAGACGAGTTGAGAGGAGAGAGAAAGAGCGTAGATGAGTTGAGAGGAGAAAGCATAGACAAGTTGAGAGGAGAGAGCATAGACGAGTTGAGAGGAGAGAGCATTGACGGGTTGAGAGGAGAGAGCATAGACGAGTTGAGAGGAGAGAGCATAGACAAGTTGAGAGGAGAGAGCATAGACAAGTTGAGAGGAGACAGCATAGACGAGTTGAGAGGAGAGAGCATAGACGAGTTGAGAGGAGAGAGAAAGAGCGTAGACGAGTTGAGAGGAGAGAGAAAGAGCGTAGATGAGTTGAGAGGAGAGAGAAAGAGCGTAGATGAGTTGAGAGGAGAGAGAAAGACCGTAGATGAGTTGATAGTAGAGAGAGCGTAGATGAGTTGAGAGGAGAGAGAGTGTAGATGAGTTGAGAGGAGAGAGAGTGTAGATGAGTTGAGAGGAGAGATAGCGTAGATGAGTTGATAGTAGAGATAGCGTAGATGAGTTGATAGGAGAGAGAGCGTAGATGAGTTGATAGGAGAGAGAGCGTAGATGAGTTGATAGGAGAGAGAGCGTAGATGAGTTGATAGGAGAGAGAGCGTAGATGAGTTGAGAGGAGAGAAAAGGTATATGTGTTGAAAGGAGAGAGTATAGACGAGTTCAGAGGTTAGGGAGGGTAGATGAGTTGAGAGGAGTGAGATCATAGATGAGTTGAGAGGTTAGAGCGTGTAGATGAGTTGAGAGGAGGGAGAGGGTATATTATTTGAGAGTTCAGAGAGCAGAGATGAGAGGAGAGAGTGAGCATAGATGAGTTGAGAGGAGAGAGAGCGTTTATGAGTTGAGAGGAGAGAGAGCGTAGATGAGTTGAGAGGAGAGAGAGCTTAGATGAGTTGAGAGGAGAGAGAGGGTAGATGAGTTGAGAGAAGGGAGAGGGTAGACGAGTTGAGAGGAGAGAGAGGGTAGACGAGTTGAGTGGAGAGAGAGGGTAGACGAGTTGAGAGGAGAGAGCATAGACGAGTTGAGAGGAGAGAGAGGGTAGACGAGTTGAGAGGAGAGAGAGCATAGACGATTTGAGAGGAGAGAGAGGGTAGACGAGTTGAGAGGAGAGAGCATAGACGAGTTGAGAGGAGAGAGAGGGTAGACGAGTTGAAAGGAGAGAGCATAGACGAGTTGAGAGGAGAGAGCATAGACGAGTTGAGAGGAGAGAGCATAGACGAGTTGAGAGGAGAGAGAGCTTTGACGAGTTGAGAGGATAGAGCGTAGATGGGTTGAGAGGAGAGAGAGCAAAAACGAGTTGAGAGGAGAGAGCATAGACGAGTTGAGAGGAGAGCGCATAGATGAGTTGAGAGGAGAGAGCGGATTTATGAGTTGAGAGGAGAGAGAGTGTCGATGAGTTGAGAGGAGAGAGCGTAGATGAGTTGAGAGGAAAGAGAGGGTATATGAGTTGAGAGGAGAGAGAGGGTATATGAGTTGAGAGGAGAGAGGAGAGAGAGGGTATATGAGTTGAGAGGAATTAGAGGGTGGATGAGTTGAGTGGAGAGAGATCATAGATGAGTTGACAGGAGAGAGAGTGTAGATGAGGAGAGAGAGTGTATATGAGTTGACAGGAGAGAGAGTGTAGATGAGGAGAGAGAGTGTATATGAGTTGAGAGGAGAGAGAGTGTAGATGAGGAGAGATAGGGTAGATGATTTGAGAGGAGAGAGAGCGTAGATGAGTTGAGAGAAGAGAGCATAGACGAGTTGAGAGGAGAGAGCATAGACGAGTTGAGAGGGTAGATGAGTTGAGAGGTGAGAGAGTGTAAATGAGTTGAGAGGAAACAGCATAGACGAGTTGAGAGGAGAGTGCATAGATGAGTTGAGAGGGTTGATGATTTGAGATGAGAGAGCATAGACGAGTTGAGAGGAGAGAGAGCGTAGATGAGTTGAGAGGAGAGAGAGTGTAGATGAGTTGAGAGGAGAGAGAGCGTAGATGAGTTGAGAGGAGAGAGAGTGTAGATGAGTTGAGAGGAGAGAGAGCATAGACGAGTTGAGAGATGAGAGCACTCTCTCTCCTCTCAACTCATATACACTCTCTCTCCTCATCTACACTCTCTCTCCTGTGATCTCCTCTATGTTTAGAGGAGAGAGCATAGACGAGTTGAGGGGAGAGAGAGCATAGATGAGTTGAGAGTAGAGAGAGCGTAGATGAGTTGAGAGTAGAGAGAGCGTAGATGAGTTGAGAGTAGAGAGAGCATAGATGAGTTGAGAGGAGAGAGAGCGTAGACGAGTTGAGAGGAGAGAGAGGGTATATGAGTTGAGAGGAGAGAAAGGGTATATTAGTTGAGAGGAGAGAGAGGGTATATGAGTTGAGAGGAGAGAGAGGGTATATGAGTCTAGAGGAGAGAGTGGGTATATGAGTCTAGAGGAGAGAGAGGGTATATGAGTCTATAGGAGAGAGAGGGTATATGAGTCTAGAGGAGAGAGAGGGTATATGAGTCTATAGGAGAGAGAGGGTATATGAGTCTAGAGGAGAGAGAGGGTATATGAGTCTAGAGGAGAGAGAGGGTATATGAGTCTATAGGAGAGAGAGGGTATATGAGTCTAGAGGAGAGAGAGGGTATATGAGTCTATAGGAGAGAGAGGGTATATGAGTCTAGAGGAGAGAGAGGGTATATGAGTCTAGAGGAGAGAGGGTATATGAGTCTATAGGAGAGAGAGGGTATATGAGTCTAGAGGAGAGAGAGGGTATATGAGTCTAGAGGAGAGAGGGTATATGAGTCTATAGGAGAGAGAGGGTATATGAGTCTAGAGGAGAGAGAGGGTATATGAGTCTAGAGGAGATAGAGGGTATATGAGTCTAGAGGAGAGAGAGGGTTTATGAGTCTAGAGGAGAGAGAGGGTATATGAGTCTAGAGGAGAGAGAGGGTATATGAGTCTAGAGGAGAGAGAGGGTATATGAGTCTAGAGGAGAGAGAGGGTATATGAGTCTAGAGGAGATAGATGTGTATAGCCTCTTCACTCCTCTGGTGCCCTCTCTCAAACAGAGGTCAAAATTGTGGATAAAAGGAGTGTGATTGTGCTCAATGGTTTTAATTTTGCATAACTGTTCTGTGGGTCTGTGTTATTAAGGTGGAAAATGTTGTTTTGTAGGAGACGTTGGAATAGTCCAGATCCTGCAAACTGTGTGGATGTGTTAGCTTCTCCCCTATGGGACGCCAAGCCATCCGAGCATCTTACACCAACCACGTGAAGAGAGTGAAAGCATATTACCAGAAATAATACCACAAATTTGTAAGGCTTTGGCCACCTGTGCTCTTTTGCCTTTGCAGGGTCAGTCGTAATGTGCGGAGGCTAGTTTTGTCAGACACATTTAGAGACTGAGGAATAGATTTTTTCCTCCAATATCCAGTCGGTGGTGCCAGAGGGAGCATTGAGCTCAATAAATTAAAGTGAGGAAGGATGTCCATCTTGATAATAGGGATATAGAATGAATTTAGATTTGTTTCCCCATCTTTCCAGACACCACGTCTTTGTTGTAATTATTTGTAACTATGGATTGGATTGTGGGCTGGATATTAACTCCCAGGTATCTGAAGGGCACCACAGGGTATCAGGGGCTGCAATTGGATAATCTCCCATATAAATAAGAGGTAAAATAGCAGACTTGACCCAGCTGATTTAATACCCTGAAATTAGCCTAAATTCATTAAAGATTTCAAGAATATGAGGCTGTGCATTTTAGTGGGATAGAAGGATATCATCTCTACAGTGGCTTGCCAAAGTATTCACCCCTTTGGCATTTTTCCTATTGTTATTCCATGTTGCCTTACAACCTGGAATTAAAATAGATTTTTTTGGGGGGGTTGTATCATTTGATTTACACAACATGCCTACCACTTTGAAGATGCAAAATATTTTTCATTGTGAAACAAACAAGAAATAATACCAAAAAAACTGAAAACTTGAGCTTGCATAACTATTCACCCCCCAAAGTCAATACTTTGTAGAGACACCTTCTGCAGCATTTACAGCTGCAGGTCTCTTGGTGTCACGCCCCGGCCATAGAGAGGTTTTCATTCTCTATTTTAGGCAAGGGTGTGACTAGGGTGGGCATTCTAGTTTCTTTATTTCTATGTTTTCTATTTCTTTGTGTTTGACCGGGTGTGGTTCTCAATCAGGGACAGCTGTCTATCGTTGTCTCTGATTGAGAATCATAAGTAGGCAGCGTTTTCCCACCTGTTTTTTGTGGGTATTTGTTTTCTGTTTAGTTTGGTTACCTTACAGAGCTGTTCATTTGACTCTTTGTTATATTTGTTCAAAGTGTTCTGAGTTAATAAAAAATCATGAACATGTACCACGCTGCACTTTGGTCCACTCCTCCTCCTTCATCAGACGAGCGTTACACTTAGGGTATGTCTCTGTAAGCTTGGCACATCTAGCTACTGGAAAAATCCACAGACCCACTCCAAAAGGCTTTCGGAGCCATCATTGACTCAGTGGGTTTTGTCCAACATGTCTCTGGACCTACTCACTGTCACAGTCATACTCTGGACCTAGTTTTGTCCCATGGAATAAATGTTGTGGATCTTAATGTTTTTCCTCATAATCCTGGACTCATAATTGGACCACCATTTTATTACGTTTGCAATTGCAACAAATAATCTGCTCAGACCCAACCAAGGAACATCAAAAGTCGTGCTATAAATTCACAGACAACACAAAGATTCCTTGATGTCCTTCCAGACTCCCTCTGTCTACCCAAGGAAGTCAGAGGACAAAAATCAGTTAACTGCCTAACTGAGGAACTCAATTTAACCTTGCGCAATACCCTAGATGCAGTTGCACCCCTAAAAACATTTCACATAAGAAACTAGCTCCCTGGTATAAAGAAAATACCTGAGCTCTGAAGCAAGCTTCCAGAAAATTGGAAAGGAAATGGCGCCACACCAAACTGGAAGTCTTCCGACTAGCTTGGAAAGACAGTACCGTGCAGTACTGAAGAGCCCTCACTGCTGCTCGATCATCCTATTTTTCCAACTTAATTGAAGAAAATAAGAACGATCCGAAATTCCTTTTTGATACTGTCGCAAAGCTAACTAAAAAGCAGCATTCCCCAAGAGAGGATGGCTTTCACTTCAGCAGTAATAAATTCATGAACTTCTTTGAGGAAAAGATCATGATTATTAGAGAGCAAATTACGGACTCCTCTTTAAATCTGCGTATTCCTTCAAAGCTCAGTTGTCCTGAGTCTGCACAACTCTGCCAGGACCTAGGATCAAGAGAGACACTCAAGTGTTTTAGTACTATATCTCTTGACACAATGATGAAAATAATCATGGCCTCTAAACCTTCAAGTTGCATACTGGACCCTATTCCAACTAAACTACTGAAGGAGCTGCTTCCTGTGTTTGGCCCTCCTATGTTGAACATAATAAACGGCTCTCTATCCACCGGATGTGTACCAAACTCACTAAAAGTGGCAGTAATAAAGCCTCTCTTGAAAAAGCCAAACCTTGACCCAGAAAATATAAAAACTATCGGCCGATATCGAATCTTCCATTCCTCTCAAACATTTTAGAAAGGGCTGCTGGGCAGCAACTCACTGCATCCTGAAGACAAACAATGTATACGAAATGCTTCAGTCTGGTTTTAGACCCCATCATAGCACTGAGACTGCACTTGTGAAGGTGGTAAATTACCTTTTAATGGCATCAGACCGAGGTTGTGCTCCTAGACCTTAGTGCTGCTTTTGATACCATCGATCACCACATTCTTTTGGAGAGATTGGAAACGCAAATTGGTCTACACGGACAAGTTCTGGCCTGGTTTAGATCTTATCTGTCGGAAAGATATCAGTTTGTCTCTGTGAATGGTTTGTCCTCTGACAAATCATCTGTAAAGTTCGCTGTTTCTCAAGGTTCCGTTTTAGGACCACTATTGTTTTCACTATATATTTTACCTCTTGGGGATGTCATTCGAAAACATGTTAACTTTCACTGCTATGCGGATGACACACAGCTGTACATTTCAATGAACCATGGTGAAGCCCCAAAATTGCCCTCGCTAGAAGCCTGTGTTTCAGACATAAGGAAGTGGATGGCTGCAAACTTTCTACTTTTAAACTCGGACAAAACAGAGATGCTTATTCTAGGTCCCAAGAAACAAAGAGATCTTCTGTTGAATCTGACAATTAATCTTAATGGTTGTACAGTCGTCTCAAATAAAACTGTAAAGGACATCAGCGTTACTCTGGACCCTGATCTCTCCTTTGACAAACATATCAAGACTGTTACAAGGATAGATTTTTTTTAGATCTACGTAACATTGCAAAAATCTGAAACTTTCTGTCGAAAAATGATGCAGAAAAATGTATCCATGCTTTTGTTACCTCTAGGTTAGACTACTGCAATGCTCTACTTTCCGGCTACCCGGATAAAGCACTAAATACACTTCAGTTCGTGCTAAATACGGCTGCTAGAATCTTGATTAGAACCAACATATTTGATCATATTACTCCAGTGCTAGCCTCCCTACACTGGCTTCCTGTCAAGGCAAGGGCTGATTACAAGGTTTTACTGCTAACCTACAAAGCATTACATGGGCTTGCTCCTACCTATCTCTCTGATTTGGTCCTGCCGTACATACCTACACGTACGCTACGGTCACAAGACGCAGGCCTCCTAATTGTCCCTAGAATTTCTAAGCAAACAGCTGGAGGCAGGGCTTTCTCCTATAGAGCTCCATTTTTATAGAATGCGTCTCTCACATGGGTAGGCAGACCAAACTCGATCTCAACCTTTAAGTCTTTACTGAAGACTCATCTCTTCAGTGGGTCATATGATTGAGTGTAGTCTGGCCCAGGAGTGTGAAGGTGAACGGAAAGGCTCTGGAGCAACGAACCGCCTTTGCTGTCTCTGCCTGGCCGGTTCCCCTCTTTCCACTGGGATTCTCTGCCTCTAACCCTATTACAGGGGCTGAGTCACCGGCTTACTGGTGCTCTTTCATGCCGTCCCTAGGAGGGTGCGTCACTTGAGTGGGTTGAGTCACTGATGTGATCTTCCTGTCTGGGTTGGCACCCCCCCTTGGGTTGTGCCGTGGCGGAGATCTTTGTGGGCTATACTCGGCCTTGTCTCAGGATGGTAAGTTGGTGGTTGAAGATATCCCTCTAGTGGTGTAGGGGCTGTGCTTTGGCAATGTGTGTGGGGTTATATCCTTCCTGTTTGGCCCTGTCTGGGGGTATCATCGGATGGGGCCACAGTGTCTCCTGACCCATCCTGTCTCCGCCTCCGGTATTTATGCTGCAGTAGTTTATGTGTCGGGGGGCTAGGTTCAGTTTGTTATATCTGGAGTACTTCTCCTGTCCTAGCCGGTGTCCTGTGTGAATTTAAGTGTGCTCTCTCTAATTCTCTCTTTCTCTCATTCTTTCTCTCTCTCGGAGGACTTGAGCCCTAGGACCATGCCTCAGGACTACCTGGCATGATGACTCCTTGCTGTCCCCAGTCCACCTGGCCGTGCTGCTGCTCCAGTTTCAACTGTTCTGCCTGTGATTATTATTATTTGACCATGCTGGTCATTTATGAACATTTGAACATCTTGGCCATGTTCTGTTATAATCTCCACCCGGCACAGCCAGAAGAGGACTGGCCACCCCACATACCCTGGTTCCTCTCTAGGTTTCTTCCTAGGTTTTGGACTTTCTAAGGAGTTTTTTCTAGCCACCGTGCTTCTACACCTGCATTGCTTGCTGTTTGGGGTTTTAGGCTGGGTTTCTGCACAGCACTTTGAGATATCAGCTGATGTACGAAGGGCTATATAAATACATTTGATTTGATTTTTGATTTCTGCCCATTCTTCAAGGCAAAACTGCTCCAGCCCCTTCAAGTTGGATGGGTTCCGCTGGTGTACAGCAATCTTTAAGTCACACCACAGATTCTCAATTGGATTGAGGTCTGGGCTTTGGCTAGGCCATTCCAAGACATCTAAGTGCTGTTTTCTGGCCACTCTTACGTAAAGCCCAGCTCTGTGGAGAATATGGCTTAAAGTGGTCCTATGGACAGATACTCCAAGGAGCATTGCAGCTCCTTCAGGGTTATCTTTGGTCTCTTTGTTGCCTCTCTGATTATGCCCTCCTTGCCTGGTCTGTGAGTTTTGGTGGGCGGCACTCCCTTGGTAGGTTTGTTTTGGTGCCATATTCTTTCCATTTTTTAATAATGGCCTTAAACCTGTTGAATCTAGGGGGCACTATTTTAATTTTGGAAAAATAATGTTTCCAAAGTAAACAGGCTATTTTGTCAGTACAAGATGCTAGAATATGCATATAATTGACAGCTTAGGATAGAAAACTCTAAAAATTCCAAAACTGTAAAAATATTGTCTGTGAGTATAACAGAACTGATATTGCAGGCGAAAGCCTGAGAAAAATCCAATCAGGAAGGGACTCTTATTTAGAAAGCTCTGCGTTCCTATGCGTCCCTATTGAGCAGTGAATGAGATATAAACCAGATTCCTTTTTCTATGGCTTCCCTAAATGTGTCTAGTGTCACAATACATAGTTTCAGGCTTTTATTTTGAAAAATAAGCCTGAAAATCAACATTGTGTCAGTGGTCAGCTGGAGGCTCTAAGAGTGTTTTGTGCGTAAAATACAAATGCGGCCATTGTTTCTCTCCTTCCTACTAATAAGCCACCTGTCCCGGTTGATATATTATCAAATAGATTTTTGAAAAACACCTTGAGGATTGATTATAAACAACGTTTGCCATGTTTCTGTCCATATTGACGTAATTTGGAATATTTTTCGGCATTGTCGTGATGCAATCTCCGGTCGTTTTCTCAGCCAAACGTGAAGAACTAACGGAGCTATTTTTGGCTACAAAAATAATTTTTCTGGAAAAAAAGGAACATTTGCAATCTAACTGGGAGTCAATTTAATTTGGTAAACAATTTAATTTGATTGCTTTTCTGATTTTCGTGACCAGATTGCCTGCTAGCTAGCTAGGCATAATGCTATGCTAGGCTATTGATAAACTTACACAAATGCGTGTCTTGCTTTGGCTGTAAAGCATATTTTCAAAATCTGAGATGACCGGTTGATTAACAAAAGGCTAACCTGTGTTTGAATATATTTCACTTGTGATTTCATGAATACGAATATTTTCTAGTAAGATTTTTTGTCCGTTGCGTTATGCTACTTAGTGTCAGTTGATGACAATTCTCCCGGATTGATGACAATTCTCCCAATTAATGGTGCTCCATGGGATGTTCAAAGTCTCTGATATTTTTTTATAACCCAACCCTGATTTATACTTCTCAACAACTTTGTCTCTGACCTGTTTGGAAAGTTCCTTGGTCTTCGTGGTGCCACTTGCTTAGTGATGTTGCAGACTTTGGGGCCTTTCAGAACAGGTGTATATATACTGAGATCATGTGACAGATCATATGACACTTAGATTGCACACAGGTGGACTTTATTTAACTAATTATGTGACTTCTGAAGGTAATTGAGTCACGACTGCTGCCACTCTCCTTGTTCGGGCGACGTTCGGCGATCGATGTCACCGGCTTTCTAGCCATCGCCGCTCCATTTTTCGTAGATCCATTTGTCTTGTCTTGTTTCCATGCACACCTGGTTAACATTTCCCCAATTAAGCTACTTGTATTTAACCCTCTGTTTCCCATCATGTGTTGTGTGTAATTGTTTTCTTGTTAGGCTACTTGTATTTAGCCCTCTGTTTCCCATCATGTGTTGTGTGATTGTTTTCATGTTAGGCTACTTGTATTTAACCCTCGGTTTCCCATTATGTGTTGTGTGTGTGTGTGTGTGATTGTTTTCATGTTAGGCTACTTGTATTTAACCCTCTGTTTCCCATCATGTGTTGTGTGTGTGTGTGTGTGTGTGTGTGTGTGATTGTTTTCATGTTAGGCTACTTGTATTTAACCCTCTGTTTCCCATCATGTGTTGTGTGTGTGTGTGTGTGTGTGTGTGTGATTGTTTTCATGTTAGGCTACTTGTATTTAACCCTCTGTTTCCCATCATGTGTTGTAATTGTTTTCATGTTAGGCTACTTGTATTTAACCCTCTGTTTCCCATCATGTGTTGTAATTGTTTTCATGTTAGGCTACTTGTATTTAACCCTCTGTTTCCCATCATGTGTTGTGTGTAATTGTTTTCATGTTAGGTGGTGTTAGTTTACCGCTCTACTTTTATGTTCTGTTTTTTGAGTTTGTTTATTTCATGTAGTGCTCTCGTTTTGGAACTATATTAAAAGTGAGCCTGTTCATTGTATCTGTTCCCCTGCATTTGACTTTGCCTCCAATACACCATCCTTACAAATTGGTTGCAGGCTTCATAGCGAAGGGTGTGAATACATTTGCACGCACCACTTTTCCGTTTTTTTTTTGTTTGGTATTATTGAAACGTCATTTTTTTTTCATTTCACTTCACCAATTGGGACTATTTTGTGTATGTCAATTACATGAAATCCAAATAAAAATCTATTTAAATTACAGGTTGTCATGCAATAAAATAGGAAAAACGCCAAGGGGGATGAATATTTTGCAAGGCACTGTATATACTGCAGGGAGATGTCATGTACAATGATTGGTATGTGAGTAGTGGATTGGCAGACCATCTGGGTAAAAGATTCCAAGGATAAGGCAAATAACAGAGGAGAGCAGACAGTCCTGCCGTGTGGGTTAGAACAAAATGGGAGGAGCAATTGTTGCCCGTCAGGACCATCGCAGAAGATTTGGCATGGAGAAGTTCAATCATACTGTATCTATGAATCCTTTTCCGAGACCCATATGGCGCAAGACTGTCCACAAGTACTGCCACTCGAGGCGATCTGTAGTGTGACATACTACAGTAAGCAACCAAAGGAAAATGAATAAAACATGATTGTTGTGGTGTGCTAGCACTCTAACCAAGATTGTCTGGACCAATGAAGGATGCTCAGTCCTAAGAATGGAGAACAGCAGTAGTAAAAGAAGAATCGTTTTTGAAAGGAAGTAAGCTTCCCTCCTGAACCTCCTATTATAATTGCAGAGGAATAAATATTATTTTAGATGTGTGAAATGCATTAACCAATATGAGTCATTCATAATGTATGAGTATGGACATTCGCCCTGCGATAAAATCAACCCTCGCTAATATAGGATAAATTAATTGCCATGGATACAGGGTCTTGAAATGTCAGAAGTGTCAGAACTGTTTAAGTGTTTCTGAATCACCGCCTGAGGCCATTTGCAGGACGCAGGGTGGCAAGGAGTACAGACTATCAATCACAAACCCAGTGGTGGTTCTAGCTTGTATGGCTCACTGGGCGAACCCCCCCTTCAGCCAACAATAAAAAAAGCACCATTCTGCACTATCTGTCATTTTTATTCAGACATTTGGAACAACACAAATAAATAATCATAACATTTAAAACTATATAAATACAAAAATATATACAAAAATATCAAAAAGAAGTAACCAAGTCAAATAGAAACACATTGTAGTATATAAATACAAATAAAAGTGAATATAATTATTACACTATTACTCTATTGGTAAAAAATAAAACTAAATTGCACAAATCCTATATCATACAAATATACAATAGAATAACACTTATAAAGAAGAGAACCTGATTATTACACTATTGCACTTCAAAAGAAACACACAAACTAAATTGCACAACTAATTGCATTAGTAATTGCATTAGTACTGTATAAAGTTAGAGGTGCACTATTTGATAGATTCCCTCGCTCCCCCTACCTCGGGCTTCCAGAGGGGATCTGAGGTCAACCTACCCCCGCCCCCCTCCCCATCTCGTACTTCTGAGTGGGAGACCTTCCAGGCAGTAGCCTGCCGAGCTCACAAACTAGAATCAGGATACCCACTCCGACAAGGTTAATTAAACCACAGTCCAATACGGTGACATGATATCATCGACGTGATGTGCAAATGAGCAATAGAAAACCGATCGCTCAAATGTCACCATTCCGAATGGTTTTAATTTCATTTAATTGATTTATTATTGTGCGGGCGCCTGCCCATGTCGCCTATTCCTAAATCCGCCTCTGCACACACCACACACGTGTTGACAAATGAAGGGAAGAGGAGATTGACTGAATACTGACAACTTGGCAAAATTGTTTGAAAAGATGTCCGGCTGACTTTTTGTGACCACAGAGATACTATGAATCACTATATGTAATTATATGTTTGTTATGTGTCAAGATCAGGGTGTATACTGATTTAAAGGGGACTTTTCTTTTGACATGTTTTTGTAGTGCTAAAACATATGTATTTGCTTGGTTGTAAATCCAGTTATTGATATTGCCTCAAACATAAAACAACGTCATTATGATGTCCCACACCAAATTGTGTAAATGGGTGATTTATGCAGCTTAATTCATTTCATTAGGAATTACACAGCATCAGTGATATTCCAACCTACAATAGTAGAGATTAGTAGAGATAGTAGAGATTCTCACGAACACGAGTGTCACGGGACTCCTCTGAAGGTAATTGGTACCAGTTAAATGAAAGGAAGTATGGAGGTAATTTTGTGCCTACCCCCCAAAAAGTTATTACGAAATTACCATGTACGTCTATCAACAGTTGTCGCAGTGAGATCATTAACATTCTATTGAAATGGTTACTTGCATAGTGGAGTCTTTTGTTAAGACATGTAGCTAGATAGCTAGCTAAAAAATTAACCTTAATCCCAACTCATGACATTACTACCCTGCATGTCAACATTAGGATATAACTAGCAAAGCAAATGGCTCTGAGATACAAATAATATTACTACTTAGATCATACATGTAACGTTAGCTAGCTGACCTAACAACAGTAGTCAAGCATCCAAGCCAACTGGCTAACGTTGGCTAGCTTGCTAGCTACTTCCAGACACAAATGAGAGAACAGCTTACTCTGACCATTTTATTCGCCATATTGAAGTTGATATTTCTATAGTGTAGTCTCTTTGTTAAGACATGTAGCTAGCTAGCTAAACAATTAACCATAATCCCAGCTGTCGACTCCATCACCTCCCTTATTACCTTCCCTATATCTCTCACTCCCCTTGGTTCTTTCCTCAGGTGTTATTGACTCTGTTTTCATGTTGGTGCGTTGTTTGTGTTTCGTGCTTATTGTTTTATTAAATCACTCACTCCCTGAACTTGCTTCATGACTCTCAGCGCACATCATTACAGAATAACACCTCACCTAAGGAAAGCATCAGGGAGTGTTTTTTGTGTGAATCAGTTGGATTGACGTCGGGTCCGGGAGCCGCTACAGGCTTTCATGCCTCGGCCGGATCGCCAGGTTCCTCTGCCTCAGACGGTCTGTCAGTTTCCACGTCTCAACCTGCTACAGGTTCCCGCGTATCAGCAGGGGTGACTGGTCCGCTCCTGATCCCGAGATCGTCTTTTTGGTTGGCGTCCTGCGGCTGAACCCGCGCGCCAGGGAGGGGGTACTGTCACGTGTGCTCCCTCTCTGGCCTCTAGGTCACCTGGCTGCTTGTTATGGGGCACACCTGTCACCATCTTTATGTGCACCTGCGCATTCTCAGACTCACCTGGACTCCATCACCTACCTGATTAACTTCCCTATATCTGTCACTCCCCTTGGTTCTTTCTGCAGGTGTTATTGACTCTGTTTTCATGTTGGTACGTTGTTTGTGTTTTGTGTTTATTGTTTTATTTATTAAAACACTCACTCCCTGAACTTGCTTCACGACTCAGCACACTCGTTACAGGTCCACTTTTGGCTATAACGAGTGTCAATGTTTATAATAAAGGCCCACCTTGGGCTACATGCACTGAGAACATGGGGTTTTGCCCATGGGAAAGTAATTGGCCCCTAATTGCTGGCCCTGTGCTGGCAGCCCTTATTCAGTCCCATGTAAGTGTGGGCAGCTCAGTACCAGCTCACAAGAAGACCTTATGTCATTTGGCCTGCCCTTGTTGAGCCCATTACGGTCCAAATGAAAGTTTGATGGCCTGGTGATGAATTCCTAAATATTACCCGCATTCTACCCTAACAGCTGCAGTAAACCTGTTAATTCTGCAGGTATAACATATCTTTTTTTAAATGTAAAACAAAAATGAAATACCACAACATGTTCAAATTCAATAGATTTTGTCAATTTAAAAAACAGTAAATTACCTCAGGGTCTGAATGGAGTCGTTGGTTAATATCCAGTAAAAAAATATAAAATTTAAAGGGCAAGATTTTCTAACAATTGGCTAATATAATAAAATAAATATACAATCATTTTTCAGAGAAATAACAAGCATAACAATAAGGGCACAGGGCGAGACCCAGATGGGAGGCACGGGAGGCAGATGGTTTGAGTCTGATATTTATTAGTATCCAAGGGGCAGGTAAGAGAATGGTCGTGGACAGGCAAAAGATCATAACAAGGTCAGAGCCCGGGGGTTAAAGAGTGGCAGGCACGCACGAGGTCAGGGCAGGCAGTATGGTCAGGCAGGGTGGTTCAGAGTTAAGGCAGGCAAGAGTCAAAACCAGGAGGACTAGCAAAAAAACAGAGAAGAGGAAAAAGCAGGCGCACGGAGTAGCACACTGGTTGACTTGACAAAACAAGACGAATTATACAGAAAACACAGGTATAAATACCCAGGGGATAATGGGGAAGATGGGTGACACCTGGAGGGGGTAGAACAAGCATAATGACAGGTGAAACAGATCAGTGTGTGTCAATAACATTCTGAGTATTTAAGTATATAAGACTTGAATGGAGTCTAGCTTAAATGTACAATCAAATATTAATTAAGAAAGTGTGCTTTCAAATTAAGTTTACAACATGCACAACATTGATATCATATTAACATAACATGAACATTTCATGGTTTAAATATACAGACACACCACAGACAATTACAAACACATCAGCCACTGGACAGAACGTATGATTCTCATGTATAGTCTGTCCAGCAACTGTGAGATCTGATAGAGAGTTTCTCAGGCTGTGTTCGCATCAGAAAAAGCTGAGGTTGACTGTGGGTAGGTATGAGGTTTCAGGTATGACCCAAATGCAGACAGTGTTGAAGAAACAAAAGTTTATTTCTAGTACAGCGGCAGGAAAACAACAGGTCGAAGGCAGGTAAAGGTCAGTAATCCAGAGAGGGCACAAAAGCTCCAGAAAGGCAGGCAGTCTCAGGGCATAATGGTCAAAACCGGGAAGGACTAGGATTCAGGAGTAAGAACATAGAGGAGCAGGGGAACAAATGCTGGTAGGTTTCACGAAACAAAACATTTCACAAAGCCCTTTGTCTCCTGGAAAAGAAAAGAGACATGGGTTGAACTCTGGACACACGAAAGCTGGGGTGTATATGGAGGGTACGGGGCAACAGAAGACGAACAGCAGAGGGGCTAATGACCTTGGAGATGGGAAAATGGCCGATAAACCGGGAGGAGAGTTTGCGGGATACCTCGGAGGCGAGGTGGAATCCTTGGAAAGGCGAGTGAAATAAAATCTCCTCGCCTTCCTTCGTTCCCGTAGTCGCCCATCGATCGGAATGGTCAAGGCGATGAGTGAGTCGAGAGCCGTCGTTAGTTCCCGGGCTGCAAGCTCGTGGAGACACGGTGATCGTGGTAACTATGAAAGTTAGATACCAATCGCCATATAAAGTCCAAGAAGAAAAAGCCTGGAAAGAGGAGAGATGACTAGAAACAATTCGGTTGACCGTTTTATGTGGATTAATTGTCGGAGTAGAGGACCTTGTGCATTTCAGGTAAATTAACAACTCAAAGTTTGTATCCAAGGACAAATTAGCTAGCATCAGCAAGCTAGCTAGCTAAATTTCCATAAATGTTTAATGCTTTTCCACCTGTCCCCAAATTAATATAATTGGTTTGTCAGAGTTTGTTTTGTTATTTTAACCTGCGTGTCATGATCGCGTTTGGTGTGGGGGAACAAAATCAATTTGCACACGATGGCACACGTGCTTGGCCGGTTTGGGTACGGTGTAAGTCTTAAATAATTTTCCACACACATTCTGTGCCTGTATTTCGTTTTCATCCTAGTGAGGGCCAAGAATCCACTCTCACATAGGTATGTAGTTGCAAAGGGCATCAGTATCTTAACAGCGCAATTTGCCAAGGCAGGATACTCTGAGTGCAGCCCAATCCAGAAATCTGGCAGTGGCATCTGATTAAATTCAATTTTCACAGAACCGCTGGTTGCAATTTCGATGAGGCTCTCGTGTTCAGGGCATGAAAGGGAAAATGAATCCAATTATTTGTGTCATCCATTGCGGGAAAGTACCTGCATAATTGCGCTCCCAACTCACTCAGGTGCTTCGCTATATCACATTTGACATTGTCCATATGCTTGAGTTAATTTGCACACAAAACATCATACAATGATGGAAAGACCTGTGTGTTGTCCTTGCAGACAGAGAAGAGCTGCAACTTCTTAATCATAGCCTCAATTTTGTCCCACACATTGAATATACAGGGCCTTGCGAAAGTATTCGGCCCCCTTGAACTTTGCGATATTTCAGGCTTCAAACATAAAGATATAAAACTGTATTTTTTGTGAAGAATCAACAACAAGTGGGACACAATCATGAAGTGGAACGACATTTATTGGATATTTCAAACTTTTTTAACAAATCAAAAACTGAAAAATTGGGCGTGCAAAATTATTCAGCCCCTTTACTTTCAGTGCAGCAAACTCTCTCCAGAAGTTCAGTGAGGATCTCTGAATGATCCAATGTTGACCTAAATGATTAATGATGATAAATACAATCCACCTGTGTGTAATCAAGTCTCTGTATAAATGCACCTGCACTGTGATAGTCTCAGAGGTCCGTTAAAAGCGCAGAGAGCATCATGAAGAACAAGGAACACACCAGGCAGGTCCGAGATACTGTTGTGAAGAAGTTTAAAGCCGGATATGGATACAAAAAGATTTCCCAGTCTTTAAACATCCCAAGGAGCACTGTGCAAGCTATAATATTGAAATGGAAGGAGTATCAGACCACTGCAAATCTACCAAGACCTGGCCGTCCCTCTAAACTTTCAGCTCATACAAGGAGAAGACTGATCAGAGATGCAGCCAAGAGGCCCATGATCACTCTGGATGAACTGCAGAGATCTACAGCTGAGGTGGGAGACTCTGTCCATAGGACAACAATCAGTCGTATATTGCACAAATCTGGCCTTTATGGAAGAGTGGCAAGAAGAAAGCCATTTCTTAAAGATATCCATAAAAAGTGTTGTTTAAAGTTTGCCACAAGCCACCTGGGAGACACACCAAATATGTGGAAGAAGGTGCTCTGGTCAGATGAAACCAAAATTGAACTTTTTGGCAACAATGCAAAACATTATGTTTGGCGTAAAAGCAACACAGCTCATCACCCTGACCACACCATCCCCACTGTCAAACATGGTGGTGGCAGCATCATGGTTTGGGCCTGCTTTTCTTCAGCAGGGACAGGGAAGATGGTTAAAATTGATGGGAAGATGGATGGAGCCAAATACAGGACCATTCTGGAAGAAAACCTGATGGAGTCTGCAAAAGACCATAGACTGGGACAGAGATTTGTCTTCCAACAAGACAATGATCCAAAACATAAAGCAAAATCTACAATGGAATGTTTCCAAAATAAACATATCCAGGTGTTAGAATGGCCAAGTCAAAGTCCAGTCCTGAATCCAATCGAGAATCTGTGGAAAGAACTGAAAACTGCTGTTCACAAATGCTCTCCATCCAACCTCACTGAGCTTGAGCTGTTTTGCAAGGAGGAATGGGAAAAAATTTCAGTCTCTCGATGTGCAAAACTGATAGAGACATACCCCAAGCGACTTACAGCTGTAATCACAGCAAAAGGTGGCGCTACAAAGTATTAACTTAAGGGGGCTGAATAATTTTGCACGCCCAATTTTTCAGTTTTTGATTTGTTAAAAAGTTTGAAATATCCAATAAATGTCGTTCCACTTCATGATTGTGTCTCACTTGTTGTTGATTCTTCACAAAAAAATACAGTTTTATATTTTTATGTTTGAAGCCTGAAATGTGGCAAAAGGTCGCAAAGTTCAAGGGTGCCGAATACTTTCGCAAGGCACTTTACATGAATAAACTACCAAAACAAGAAATGTGAAAAAAACCAAAACAGCCCTATCTGGTGCAAACACAGAGACAGGAACAATCACCCACAAACACACAGTGAAACCCAGGCTACCTAAGTATGATTCTCAATCAGAGACAACTAATGACACCTGCCTCTGATTGAGAACCATACTAGGCCGAAACATAGAAATACCCAAATCATAGAAAAACAAACATTGACTGCCCACCCCAACTCACGCCCTGACCATACTAAATAATGACAAAACAAAGGAAATAAAGGTCAGAACGTGACAGAGAGAGTAACTGTTAATGTGATTGGATGTTAATTATTTGACTAGGATACCTGTATTTGTCATTGTTGTTATTTCACTGAACACTTGATGGTTTAATTTGATTTTTGGCAGTGAAGCGAGGCTACTCAGGTTGAGAAAAAAACCTCACCCAAATGTATTGACCCGTTGGAAAATTTAAATTGACTCTTTGAAAATGTGAAGAAAGCATTTGAAAAAATATATATATATATATATATATATATATATATATATATATATATATATATATATATATATATATATATATATATATATATATATATATATATATATATACCCCAAATTGGGAATACCTGCCCTATAGTATATAGACATATTGCAGGGATCAGATCATAGGATCCTAGGATTGCCATATATCACGAGAAAGCTACTGGTGTCTAGTAGGAAGTTAGAGTGTAAAATTTGGTTTCTGCTACGATAAACTCACCCCCAACATATAAGCAGCATGAGCATGTGGCATGCTTACTATAGCCGACAAGGTTCCCATGGCGACACAGTTTGATATTCTACATGATGACGATATCAAGCCATAGTCGGAGATGGAGTTGAAACATTTGCAGTTTCAAACATTTAAATCACGGATGACTAGGGGCTGGAAAAAGAATGTGAAAATGTTTGTGAGATTCCCCTGGATGTACCTGCAACAACCTTCCTGAGCCCCAGGTTGTAAAAGGCTCTTCTGTTATTTGTGCCTTCCCAGTTGAGCTGCCAGAGCATGACTTACCAGTGCTGCCATTGTCCTTCTTGTTGTGGCTTGGACATCACAACCTCCAATGATCCCCAGATATGTTATCTAAAATCAAGGGAAATAAATAAAAACTAAAACTTGTAATGGAAGGAGAGACACTATTAGTAAGAAAGTAATTACTGTATTGAGTTTACCAAGTCTTTGACTTTGCTGGTCCTCAATTTTTTGTTCCAGGCGATCAAGTTCATCATAGTTTTGTAAGGGTAGGCTGATGTCATCAGATAAAGTGACCTCTGCTGTACTTGATTGAGAGAGATCTGACATCATTCTCTCAAGCTTTGTTAGTTTTCCCTTAATTTCTTCAAGCGCATTGACCAAGTACCTATCAATACCTGACAAGAAAGCATCTAATCAAACTTTGGCCACATGTACTCAGTGAGGCTGAAAGCCCAATTGCGTTATTTTTATAATTTCGGCGTAGCAAAGAAAAGTAAGACATAGCTGCAGACAGAGAGTGGCTAGCAGACAAAGGGTGGCTCGGAGACAGCGGGTCTCGGTGCTAGAGGATGGCTTGGAGTCAGAGAGTGTCTTGCAGATTGAGGGTGACTCAAAGGAAGTGAGTGGCTCACAGGGTTCATAGTGTTGCTGGTAGACAGAGAGTTAGTTACTGGGAGGAGAAGGTATGCCAAACTTATTGGTGGTGGTGGGACTGGAAGCACAGAAACACCTAGACACAGGTCACTTGCACTTGAAAAAGTCTGTTGCTTAGTAAAACCATTTTGGTCTCTGCTTCTTTAGCTTTGAATCTTGCCTTTTCATAATCAACTGTAAGAAAGACAAAATCATTTAATTTTGCAGCTGTTCCCCTTTTGCGACGTACAAACATTTTTATATTCACCCCTTAATATGACAGTATGCTGTTCAAGACGATATATTTTCAGCACACCATATGGGTAAAACATCTAGTGCTATTTGCATGTTCCTATTGTATTTTTGTGGGTGACCCTACATGCAGAAAGAATTCAGAAAAGAATCCCTACCTGCAGTGTCTAAAGTTGTTATCTAATATGAAATCCATGTTTCACCAGGTACTTCATGAGTAATTAAAGCTCTCTTGTGTTCGTTCGGATCGGTATAAGGTGGCCATAACGTTATGGATGAGTCCTCCTTTATCCATGTACTACTAACAATACCAACGGAATGATCCAGAAATGTGATACTGTGCCATTAGGAAACAGTATTGGTCTTTGTAGGACAATAGAAAAAAAAGTTTGGCAAATTCAGTAAATAGGTAAAACAAAACAAAAAAACGCTAAACCTCTAATGACTATGCAGCAAGGGCGTGGCTGCCCAATCTGTGCCCATTGGGATCCAAACATATTTTCTGGTAATGTCCAATAGGTGGTGAATTTGGTCTCTTAGTTGAAGATGGCCTGCTTTATAAATGCCAATGTCTTTTGAATCCAGGGGCCTGGAGAAGACCTGAAAATGATGTACTCCTCCCCTGTGCGATCATGTCGTAGGATGTTCTGTACCAGTCCCAGGTCTCCTTTAACACAGTTGTTCCCAGGAGTGGTGGCCAGGATGAACTGTTCAAATATAGCCATAAAAAACTGGGTGCAGTGAGGGAGTGAGGGAATGGTTGGGCCTATAGAGTGTGTTCCTTTCAGAGAATATTTGTTGTCCTCGGTTCTCTTTGTCTTTTTGGATGGGAATGTCCTCTCATGAGTATTTTGGTGATTAATTTGTTAGAGAACAAATTGAGGTTTCCGGCAGACTTTCTTCAACTTTCTCACAAAGTTTTCAAAAGGAAAAGTTGACCCTATCTAAGGACCCAAACCTCCTCACATCCTCTGCCAAAATAGTTATATTATGGACATTGTAGGTCAACTCTTTAATGCCATGCAAATTCTGAAACTCACTGAGGAAGTGTTTCATGAGGTCATCTGTATAGTCACAGGAGTAACAGCATAAGGCAGGGCAAAGCATCAAGTACATGGCAAAGGAAAGAGTCAAGAAGTTGCTGTCGTGGAGGAGGAAAGGATGTCTTGCAACACGACAGGGCCTGTGTATAATAAGAATTGACGGAATTCAGTTGCTTTCCATCTGTGTATTTCTTCCAATCCTCTTGGATTTTTCTGAAACTTCATTGGAATGTACTGTCTGATTGACACCAACCTCTCAGAGGTGGCTCTCACTGTCTGAGATCCCAATCTACAAGAAAAATCCCCTTTCAGCCAAAAATACATCAACTTCAGAGTTACTCCAAGTTACTCCAATGGGCCAAAATACCAGCAACAGTGTGTGAAAACCTTGTGAAGACTTACAGAAAACGTTTGACCTCTGTCGTTGCCAACAAAGGGTATATAACAAAGTATTGAGAAACTTTTGTTATTGACCAAATACTTATTTTCCACCATAATTTGCAAATAAATTCATTAAAAATCCTACAATGTGATTTTCTGGATTTTTTTCTCTCATTTTGTCTGTCATAGTTGAAGTGTACCTATGATGAAAATTACAGGCCTCTCTCATCTTTTTAAGTGGGAGAACTTGCACAATTGGTGGCTGACTAAATTATTTTTTGCCCCACTGTATTTTGAACATGGTTGCAGTCCTCATTGTTCTAATTGCATTTTTTCAATATGGAAATACATTATTAAACGTAGGCTATAGCATTCACACTGATATACAGTAGGGGCTAGGCCCACTGTAAATTGTAGTCTGGACATGGACATGCCAAACATAGTTAATAAACAAGAGTTAGTTCACCAGGCCAGGGGCGTAAGATTGACTCTGACATTGGGTTGGGACACATTTTGCTATGGGGATAATTTGTTTTTGAAAAACAGGTTTTAAATGCTAATTTCAAGTGACTTTTGAGAAAAGGATGCAGACAAATATTAACTTACAAATGGGAAATGTTCAAGGCTAAGTGGGGCCTTACAGAGGGGCACTGACTCTGGCACCGTCCAATCAGCCTTAGGGCCATGGCCATTCATACTGTACTGAAAACCAGGTGACTGTTAATGTGGATATGTTGCATTTAACAACCATTTTGTACTCCTTCTCTGCTACTTTATGATTCATTTCCTAGTATTTTTCTCACTGACCCCTGTCAGGTTGTTACTACTGCTACTCTACAAACCGTATAATTGGAATCTTAACGTAATATTTTCAACTTATAAAACAGTTATTATACTGTAATAATAACCAGCAACATACACAGTTAACAACTGGTTTAAATGTGCAGTATACAGAAATCGCCCTGCCATTTACGGGTTGGAAAAATTCTAAAATGTTGCCTAATGTCAGTGTATGTGACAAAACAAGTCATGTATAATATAGAGAATCATTGCCCAATAGCCATCATCATACCACTGCATCCTACTGCTGGAATGACTCTGAAGCTAAGCAGGGTTGGTCCTGGTCGGTCCCTGTATGAGAGACAAACTGCTTCTGGATGTGTTGTTGGAGAGCCAGTAGGAGGCCGTCTTTTCTCTAGCCTAAATTTTCCCAATACCCCGGGCAGTGATTTGACCATGATTACTACAAGTTTAGATAGCTGGATAGACAAACTTACTAATAAAATAATTGTTAGCCGACATGGGCTAATTGAATGACAGTCATTAGCTAGTTTTCCATCCAATGGGCGATAGATTTTCATGCAAATATTCTCACATCTGCATAATGAAAAGATGTGCTTTTTTCAACCAATGTAACAGGATTCTTCCGTCGAAGGAGAGGAGGACCAAAATGCAGCGTGGTTGAAATTCATGTTTGCTTTTAATAAGAAAACTATACATTAATAAACTACAAAAACAACAAACGTGTAAACCCGAAACAGTCCCATGTGGCACAAACACTGACACAGGAGACAATCACCCCCAAACCCCAACACCAAACAGGCTACCTAAATATGGTTCCCAATCAGAGACAATGACTAACACCTGCCTCTGATTGAGAACCATATCAGGCCAAACACAGCAACAGACAAACTAGACACACAACATAGAATGCCCACTCAGATCACACCCTGACCAAACAAAACATAGAACATACAAAGCAAACTTTGGTCAGGGTGTGACAACCAAAATTACTTTATATTGCATTTTGAACTCTGAGTTAAATAGCAAATGTGTCTACTCTGGTCTTGGCACGTGCACTCTAGCCAACAGCTCACAGTTACAGTGCTGGTAGGCTGTGCTGGTACAGTAGGCTAGTCTACATGATGAGATTATCATGGATAAGAGTGAGAATATTTGTTTTTGTCAAATGGCAGTCAAACATCTATCATCATTTCACCGGAATAAGACCCTTGATATTTATTGGAAAAGAGCATCATCATCATGCACTTTTTACCACTCTGTGAAGTTCAGTTAAACTGCATGGTTTCCGAGTCGTAGTGGGGGAACCACACACCATATCATCATATGACTCCAAGTTTACTTCGATATGATGATTATTATATCAATATTTGGGCATAAAGGCTTGTCTACTGAAATAAAAAGGCCCTCACTCACCCTCCATTTAGCAAATCAAACAGGAAGTACCAGTGACGCATTCAATGTGGAAGTGGTGCGGTGAAAGGGATGCTAAGCTACAAGACGCACAGATTGAAATATGTTCCGGGATTCATCCGATAACGTTGAATAGTTCACCACATCAGTTACCGGCTTCATTAATAAGTGCATTGATGACGACGCTCCCATACCGGATAACAGGCAACATCCATACTGACTTCCATCGAGCCATCAATACAGGGATAAAATCGAATCCTACTTTAAAAGAAATGTAAAAAATGTTTTACTGTGCCGACTCTGATGCTTGATGGATGTGGAAGGGCTTGCAAACTATCATGGGCTACAAAGGGAAACCCAGCCGTGAGTTGCTCAGTGACGGGAGCCTACCAGATGAGCTAATTGATTTCTATGCTTGCAAGCAACACTGAACCATGCATGATAACATCTGCTGTTCCAGACTGTTGTGTTATCTCTGCTTCCATACCCGATGTAAGACCTTTAAACAGGTTAACATTCGCAAGGCTGAAGTGCCAGACGGAATACCAGGACACGTACTCAGAGCATGCACTGACCAACTGGCAAGTGTCTTCACTGACATTTTCAACCTATCCCTGATCCGGTCTGTAATACCACCTTGTTTCAAGCAGACACCCCTAGTCCCCATTCCCAAGAATGAAAGGGAACCTCCATAAATGACTATCACCCCGTAGCAGAGGTGGGACCAAGTCACTATATTTAGAGTCACAAGCAAGTCTCAAGTTACAAGGTCAGAGTCTCAAGTCGAGTCCCAAGTAGAACGGGTCAAGACTCAAGTCAAGTCTAAGTTGTGCATTATAAGAGCAGGTCAAGTTGAGTCGAGTCACAAGTTTTCAAGTCAAGTCTCAAGTCAAGTCAAGTACAATGACTTCAACAATGAATCTTTGTCTAATTATTAAGGCTACCAGACAGCCCTTTTGATAATTTGTTCTACTCTAATTGTAAAATAGGGACCTTGTAGCAGTCATAAGGGCATGAAATCAGCAGATGGCAGGTTGACGTGCTCAGAGTGTAGACTTATTTAAAGGTCTTTGTGGAAGCATCATATCATACAAAATATACAAATAAATTTACTAAATATACATGGGCAAAAGCCCAGAAGAAATAACCTCTGTATTAGGCTTAACATGTCCTATCCGAACGGACACAGGTAGATGGCAAGACTTTTCAGCCTCCCCTTGAGAAACCAAACCAATTCTGTCTGACAGGAGCTCAACAGGTAGGCCTACATAATATAAACACTTGGCCCCCAGAACCATACAATTATGAAATTGGCAATTGCAACCAATAAACTGGTTCTACAATGTAAAAGACAATTTCCACATTCATTGTTACATTGGTCAATTTGTCTTAATCATCAATGATTATTTTGAATGACACTTCAATCGTTTTCTCTTATTCAGCGTTCTGACTCCAAAGCATTCTACAAAAATAACAAACATAGGACACAGACACACAGAACTCCAACATAACCCAGGAAATATGAACAAAGGAAACTATACATTGAATTAAATAAACAGAACTTCTACTTCATGAGTCTTCGAAACGTTGATGTGCACTATAAACAACACACCCACTTAGAGCAGGATAAGAAATGGTTGGCTAAATTAAAATGTATCGTAGATCTATCGAACATGAAACCGAAATGTCTCTGTGTTGCAACAAATGGCACTGGGATGGAATGATGAAATGCTAGCAATTATTTTAGTATTAAGTGCAATATAGATTTACCACATAGGGCCTGTACATTTAAACGTGTGAAAGCAAAAGCAAACATTTCAACAGAAAAAAAGCACTCTCCACTGGAGGGAGTTTGGAGAGCGTCTTCCCACAGTAGGCTAATAATTCATTTTAACAACGAATTCCAAATGCAAGATTTATAAGTAAATTATCAATTTCAAGTAATTGTTACACACCAAAAGACCAGTAGGCCTACAGTGGCTTGCGAAAGTATTCACCCTTTTGGCATTTTTCCTATTGTTATTCCATGTTGCCTTACAACCTGGAATTAAAATAGATTTTTTGGGGGGGGTTTGTATCATTTGATTTACACAACATGCCTACCACTTTGAAGATGCAAAATATTTTTTATTGTGAAACAAACAAGAAATAAGACAACAAAAAAACAGAAAACTTGAGCGTGCCCATCTATTTTTTCTTTAAGCAATGGCTTTTTTCTGGCTGATATTCCGTAAAACCCAGCTCTGTGGAGTGTAACGGCTTCTTAAGGCTGGTGGGCAGTATTGAGTAGCTTGGATGAATAAGTTGCCCATAGTAAACGGCCTGCTCCTCAGTCTCAGTTGCTAATATATGCATAGCATTACTAGTATTGGATAGAAAACACTCTAAAGTTTCTAAAACTGTTTGAAATATGTCTGTGAGTATAACAGATCTCATATGGCAGGCAAAATCCTGAGGATAAATCAAAACAGAAAGTGAGAAATCTGAGCTTGGTATGTATTCACCACAGTTCCCAATGAAATCCCCTTGAGATATTAATGATGTTCCTAGGGCTACCACTAATTGTCAACCATCTATAGAAATTTGAATGAGACTTCTACTGTGTTGTGGGACTGAATGAGAGCAGAATCTATCAGGTGATCACACGCATTCCTCATGGAATTCCTCATTCCTCCACTTGCATTCCTTGCCTTCCATTGCTCATCAAGACAAGAAGGAATAGTCCCATTGGAACTTTATTGAAGCTATATGTTAAGAACATCCTAATGATTGATTCTGTACTTAGTTTGAAATGTTTCTTCGACCTGTAATATGACTTTTTGAAGTTTTTGTGCAACGTAACGCTGAACATGGCGGCTATTATGACTATTTTTCTGAGCGCCGTCTCAGATTATTGCATGGTTTGCTTATTCCATAAAGTTTTTTTGAAATCAAACACAGCGGTTGCATTAAGGAGAGGTATATCTATAATTCTATGAGTATAACTTGTATTATCATCCACATTTTTGATATATTTCTGTTGAATGATGTGGCTATGCAAAATCACTGGATGTTTTTGGAACGAGTGAACGTAACGTGCCAATGTAAACTCATATTTTGATAAATATGAACTTTATCAAACAAAATATACATGTATTGTGTAATATGAAGTCCTACGAGTGTCATCTGATGAAGATCTTCAAAGGTTAGTGATTAATTTTATCTCTATTTGTGCTTTTTGTGACTGCTATCTTTGGCTTTGGTGGTGGCCTAACATAATCGTTTGTGGGGCTTTTGCTGTAAAGCATATTTGAAATCGGACACTGTGTTGGGATTAACAACAAGATAACCTTTAAAATGGTATGAAATACATGTATGTTTGTGGAATTTTAATTATGAGATTTTTGATGTTTTGAATTTGGAGCCCTGCACTTTCACTGGCTGTTGTCATATCGATCCCGTTACCGGGATTTCAGCCCTAAGAAGTTTTAAAGTGGTCCTATGGACAGATACTCTTTGGTCTCTTTGTTGTCTCTCTGATTAATGCCCTCCTTGCCTGGTCCGTGAGTTTTGGTGGGCGGCCCTCTCTTGGCAGGTTTGTTGTTGTGCAATATTGGGGCGGCAGGGTAGCCTAGTGGTTAGAGTGTTGGACTAGTAACCGGAAGGTTGTGAGTTCAAACCCCAGAGCTGACAAGGTACAAATCTGTCATTCTGCCCCTGAACAGGCAGTTAACCCACTGTTCCCAGGCCATCATTGAAAATAAGAATTTGTTCTTAACTGACTTGTTTGGTTAAATAAAGGTAAAAGAAAAAATCCTTGGTCTTCATGGTGGTGCCCCTCTGGGGCCCTTCAGAACAGGTGTAAATATACTGAGATCGTGTGACAGGTCATGGGGCTTCATAACAAAGGGGGTGAATATGCACCACTTTTTCATTTTTTAGTATTTTTTGAAACAAGTAATTTTTTTCATTTCACTGCACCAATTTGGACTATTTTGTGTATGTCAATTACATTAAATCCAAATAAAAATCCATTTAAATTACAGGTTGTAATGCAAAAAATAGGAAAAACGTCAAGGGGATGAATACTTCTGCAAGGCACTGTATGTTCGTAATTCTTTCCCCATTGCTGGTGAGCTTCCTGTCACGTCCTGACCTTTTTTCATGTCTCTATTTTAGGTTGGTCAGGGCGTGAGTTGGGGTGGGCATTCTACGTTTTGTTCTATGTTTGTATTTCTATGTGTTTGGCCTGGTATGGTTCCCAATCAGAGGCAGCTGTCAATCTTTATCTCTGATTGAGAATCATACTAAGGCAGCCTGGTTTCGCCCTTGAGTTGTGAGTAGTTGTTTTCTGTCTCTGTCTCTGTACCAGACAGGACTGTTTCGTTTGTTCCGTTTTTGTTATTTTTGTTCTAGTGTTCAGTGTAATTAAAAGACCATGAACATGTACCACGCTGCACCTTGGTCCTCTCCTTCTTTCACCTACGACGATCGTTACACTTCCAAAATAAACAGTTAATATTTTTAATCACCAAACAATTATTGGATCTGCATATTTATTTATTATGGCAATCTTTTCTCCCTACATTTTAATGTTAGAGCTGCACACGAAACAGTAGCTGTACAGAAAATCAGCAATCTGTTCGCTAGCTCACCCGTCCTGTGTTGATTGACAGTTTGCTGGTCCATTCAGAGTGTTGAGTGTGCGTTTCACTAGCAAATCTGTTGCAACTTGCAAGTAGTTTTTTTTACGATGGTGATGCTGTGGCTACTATCTCTGTCTGCATGTAGAATAATCCACATAGACTCTGCTACAAAATGAGTGACAAAGCATTACAAAACCTGGCCAGATAATTTCAAGCCATCAGTCTCAAGTAAAAGTCAAGTCTTGAGGCTCCAAGTCCAAATCAAGACTCAAGTATTTTTTTTCTATCAAGTCGAGTCTCAAGTCATCAAAGTCATCAAACTCTCCAACTCAATACTGCAATACTTTAAAAGGCTGGTCATGACTCACATCAACACCATCCTTTACACCCTGGACCCACTCCAATTCACATACCTATCCAAAAGATTATGCCACAGATGGTGCAATCTCAGTTGCACTTCACACTGCCCTCACCCACCTGGACAAAATAAATATCTATATAAGAATGCTGTTAATTGACTTCAGCTCAGCATTCAACACCATAGTCCCATCC
Organism: Oncorhynchus masou masou; assembly: GCF_036934945.1. Lineage (NCBI taxonomy): Eukaryota > Metazoa > Chordata > Actinopteri > Salmoniformes > Salmonidae > Oncorhynchus > Oncorhynchus masou. The sequence goes on along the minus strand of NC_088239.1, from coordinate 71,763,904 downwards.
AAGCTCATCACCAAGCTCAGGACCTGAACACCTCCCTCTGCAACTGGATCCTGGATTTCCTGACAGGCCGCCCCCAGGTGGTGCGGCAACAACACATCCGCCAAGCTGACCATCAACGCAGGGGTACCTCAGGGATGTGTGCTTAGTCCCCTCCTATACCCCCTGTTCACCCACGACTGCGTGGCCGCGATTGACTCCAACACCATCAAGTTTGCTGACAAAAAAAGATAGTGGTAGGACTGATCACCAACGACAATGAGGCAGCATATAGGGAGGAGGTCAGAGACCTAGCATTGCTTCCTCAACGTCAACAAGACAAAGGAGACGATCGTGGACTACAGGAAATGGAAGGGCGAGCACGCCCAATCCACATCAATGGGGCTGTAATGGAGCTGGTTAAGAGATTCAAATTCCTCGGTGTCCAGATCATTAAGGAATTAACATTGTCCACACACACCGACACAGTTGTGAAAAGGGCATGACCCCCTCATGAGGATAATGCAAGGCTGTTGAGTACAGTCCAGTACAATACTGGAGCTGACCTTCCTGCCATCCAGGACGTCTCTACCAGGCGGTGTCAGAGGAAGGCCCAAATAATTGTGAAAGATTTCAGCCAACTCACCATCATTATGACCAGGAATACGACTTTCCCAAAGAGGACTCTCTGTTTTGCCCACCACCCAGGACAATGGATCGGATCCCAGCCGGCGAACGAAAAATACAACGTCGTAAAAGGGGCAGACGAAGTGACCTTCTGGTCAGGCTCCGGAGACGGGCACATTGCGCCAATGTCCAGTCTCTTGACAACAAGGTTGATGAAATCCGAGCAAGGGTAGCATTCCAGAGAGACATAAGAGACTGTAACATTCTTTGCTTCACGGAAACATGGCTCACTCGAGACACGCTATCGGAGTCGGTACAGCCACCTGGTTTCTTCACGCATCGCGCCGACAGAAACAAGCATCTTTCTGGTAAGAAGAGGGGCGGGGGGTATGCCTTATGATTAACGGGACGTGGTGGGATCATAACAACATACAGGGACTCATGTCCTTCTGTTCACCTGACTTAGAATTCCTCACAATCAAATGTCGACCGCATTATCTACCAAGAGAATTCTCTTCGATTATAATCACAGCCGCATATATTCCCCCCCAAGCAGACACATCAATTGTCACGCCCTGGCCTTAGTTATTTTTGTTTTTATTATTTTATTATTTTGGTTAGGCCAGGGTGTTGACATGGGTGATTTATGCGTTTTGTCATGCTAGGGTTTTTTGTAGATTTATGGGGTTGTGTTCTTTTAGGTGTCTAGGTAAGTCTATGGTTGCCTGGATTGGTTCTCAATCAGAGGCAGGTGTTTATCGTTGTCACTGATTGGGAGCCATATTTAGGCAGCCATATTCTTTGGGTATTTTGTGGGTGATTGTTTCCTGTGTCAGTGTTTGTGCCACACGGGACTGTTTTGGGTTTTCATGTTCCTTGTTTTGTAGTTGTGTTCATGTTTGAGTTTTACTATTAAAACCATGGACACTTACCACGCTGCGCTTTGGTCCTCTCCTTCCCAGGAAGAAAGCCGTGACATTGATGGCCCTGAACAAACTTTATTTGACTCTATGTAAACTAGAAACCACATATCCTGAGGCTACATTCATTGTAGCTGGGGATTTTAACAAGGCTAATCTGAAAACAAGACTCCCTAAATTCTATCCGCATATCGATTGTGCTACCAGGGCTGGTAAAACCCTGGATCATTGTTATTCTAATTTACGCGACGCATATAAGGCCCTCCCCCGCCCACATTTCGGAAAAGCTAACCACGACTCCATTTTGTTGCTCCCTGCCTATAGACAGAGACTAAAACAGGAACCTCCCGCTCAGGTCTGTTCAACTCTGGTCCGACCAATCTGATTCCATGCTTCGATCACGTGGATTGGGATACGTTCTGCATTGCGTCAAACAACAACATTGATGAATACACTGATTCGGTGAGCGAGTTTATTAGCAAGTGCATCGGCGATGTTGTACCCACAGCAACTGTTAAAACATTTCCAAACCAGAAACCGTGGACTGGTGGCAGCATTCGCGCGAAACTGAAAGCACGAACCACTGCTTTTAACCAGGGCAAGGTGACCGGAAACATGACCGAATACAAACAGTGTAGCTATTCCCTCCGCAAGGCAATCAAACAAGCTAAGCGTCAATATAGAGACAAAGTAGAGTCACAATTCAACGGCTCAGACACAAGAGGCATGTGGCAGGGTCTACAGTCAATCACGGATTACAAAAAGAAAACCAGCCCCGTCGCGGACCAGAACGTCTTGCTCGCAGACAGACTAAACAACTTCTTTGCTCGCTTTGAAGACAATACAGTGCCACTGACACAGCCCGCTACCAAAACCTGCGGACTCTCCTTCACTGCAGCTGACGCAAGTAAAACATTTAAACATGTTAACCCTCGCAAGGCTGCAGGCCCAAACGGCATCCCCAGCCGCGTCCTCAGAGCATGCGCAGACCAGCTGGCTGGTGTGTTTACGGACATAATCAATCAATCCTTATCCCAATCTGCTTTTCCCACATGCTTCAAGAGGGCCACCATTGTTCCTGTTCCCAAGAAAGCTAAGATAACTGAGCTAAAAGACTACCGCCCTGTAGCACTCACTTCCGTCATCATGAAGTGCTTTGAGAGACTAGTCAAGGACCATATCACCTCCACCCTACCTGACACCCTAGACCCACTCCAATAGGTCCACAGACGACGCAATCGCAACCACACTGCACGCTGCCCTAACCCATCTGGAAAAGAGGAATACCTATGTGAGAATGATGTTCATCAACTACAGCTCAGCATTTAACACCATAGCACCATAGCCACTTTAAACAATGCTACTTAATATAATATAATGTTTACATACCCTAAATATCCTACATGTTTATATACCCTACATAGTTTTTTGAACTAACTGTCTTGTACTGACTCTATATGCACACACTGAACACACCCACACACACTCATACTGACTCCACACACACAGACACACTTTCGCACCCACCACATACGCTGCTGCTACTGCCCCACATATGCTGCTGGTAGAGCTCAGTCTGTTGTCTACCCTGTTCCCTAGTCACTTTACCCCTACCTAGATGTACATAGCTACCTAAATTACATCGTGCCCCTGCACATTGCCTCTGTACTGGTACTCCCTGTATATAGCCATGTTATTTTTTACTCATTATTGTTATCCGCTATTCACTATGTATTTATTCCTCATGTCACTATTCCTATTTTTATTTGACCTTTATCTTTGACTCTGCTTTGTTGGAATAGGACCAGGAAGTAAGTATTTCACAGTAGGTCTATATCTGTTGTTTTATGAAGCATGTGACAAATAAAATGGGATTTTATTTGAAAATGTGTTAAATGTACACACAGGTATCCTTTTTCTAATTTGAGGTTTTGGTTGAAGTTCTAAAAACAATAATTGTCAATAATAGAGAAAATCAGAAATAGGGCAAATACTTCTTCATGGCACTGAAGTCCAAACTTTTCACAGAAGCTGCATGGACAAAAATAATGTTCAATATAAAAATAAAACGGGAATGACTATTGACTACTGATTAGGCTACTGTGCGCCTCCGCTGTCAAAATTAATGCCATAACTGTTACGGTTTTCTTCTGGTGAAAGAGAGGCGAACCAAAATGCAGCGTGGTTAGTTTTGTGCATCTTTAATAAAGATGAAAATACAACAATCTACAAAACAAGAAACGTGAAAAAACTGAAACAGTCCTATCTGGTGCCACAAACACAAAGACAGGAACACTCACCCACAAAACCCAACACAAAACAGGCTACCTAAATATGGTTCCCAATCATAGACAATGACTAACACCTGCCTCTGATTGAGAATCATATCAGGCCAAACATAGAAATAGACAGATCCTGGCTGACTGGCAGATCCTGGCTGAATGGTGGATCCTGGCATACTGGCGGATCCTAGCTGACTGGCAGTTCTGGCGGATCCTAGCTGACTGGCAGTTCTGGCAGATTCTGTCTGACTGGCAGTTCTGGCAGATCCTGGCGGCTCCTGGCTGACTGCCGGCACTGGCGGCTCCTGGCTGACTGCCGGCACTGGCGGCTCCTGGCAGACACAAAACAGGCTACCTAAATATGGTTCCCAATCAGAGACAATGACTAACACCTGCCTCTGATTGAGAACCATATCAGGCCAAACATAGAAATAGACAAACCAGACACACAACATAGAATGCCCACCCAGCTCACGTCCTGACCAACACTAAAACAAGGAAAACACACATGAACGATGGTCAGAACATGACAATAACCAATTGCTTTACCTCTAAGACCAGCTTTTGGTGAGTCTTAAATATCACCAGTAGCGCTGCTTGAAATGGGCACATTGGCGCACTTTTTTAAGTACCTGCCTCAAATATTTCCACCCCTCCTACCTCAGCGTAAGCGAGCTGATATAAACAGGTAAATTACCAACCCTGGCGCTAGCAGAGCGTTCGCTTTTACAAGTTGAAATTGCCAAAGAGTGTGCTTGGGACACTAGCACTGACTTATCTCCAGCCAAAAATAAAGCCCTGTATCTTACAACATATTATCTTCTAGTTGTCTGAACTGTACGTCAGCAGGGATGCAGTGAGGCAGAGGTTATCTGGTATTATAAACTGGGTGGTTCGAGCCCTGAATGCTGATTGGCTAAAAGCCGTGGTATATCAGACCATATACCACGGGTATGACAAAACATTTGTTTTTACTGCTGTAATTACATTGTTAACCAGTTTATAATAGCAATAAGGCACCTTGGGGCTTTTTGGTATATTGCCTATATACCACGGCTACAGGTTGTATCCAGGCACTCCGCGTTGCATCGTGTATAAGAACAGCCCTTAGCCGTGGTCTATTGACCATATACCACACCCCCTCAGGCCTTATTGCTTAACTCTATAATTAATACATCAATAAGGCACTCACACACATTTAGCACCAGGCAGTCCCAGTCTACTCTTGGCAGGTTCACGGTCACAGAAAAAGTCAATGAAATTATGAAAAATGTTTGGTTCTCCCTGGCTGAACTGTCTATTGGCATTATGTAATCTATCAATAAATCCATCAATAAAAACCCTCGCTAATGCGACTTAGAGCTTGATTAAATCATATCCGCTTTAGCCGACCTAAGCATAGCACTTGTTTTGGCGGTGTTGTAGGTGGTACTGCGTTAGAGCTATCAATCCACAAGCGGCTCCCGGCATTATACCTAAAGCAGGCATTACTGTCGGCTGCACAGAGTGCCATTAAGAGAAATCCCATGCAGCCTTGTTTACAAGTTCGAACATTGGAATGTGAGATGGAATCTACACCTTGATTAGGCAGATAGAAATTCTCATTATTCCATTTAATTATTTTAAAATTGAGTGTCAATATTTTACACTATATAGCCAATACTTTCTCGTTGTGAACTTCGAACACGAGTTGTAGAGTTGTACGTAGTCGCCTGTATAGGATACACATGCTATATACAGTCCAACGAAGTGCTTGCAAGTTCCTTCTCAACAATGCAAATACAATAAGAAATAATAAAAGATAAGAATACGAATATAAAGTAGCATATATTAAACATTTTTGCATACATATAATTTTGGAAGGCACAATTTATAGTCTAATATTTACACATGTTTTGGAAAAGGGGGGATTAAGGGGCGAGTGTTTAAATTGTGCAGTACTTAGAAATAGTAATAAGAGTCTGGTAGCAGAAATTATGGTGTCAATCAATCAACCAAAAATATTTATAAAGCTCTTTTTACGTAAGCAGGTGTTACAAAGTGCTTACAGAAACCCAGCCTAAAACCCCAAACAGCAAGCAATGCAGATGTAGAAGCATGGTGGCACAGAACATCTCCTGAGAAAGGCAGGAACATAGGAAGAAACCTAGATATATATATATATATATATATATATATATATATATATATATATATATATATATATATATATATATATATATATATACAGTGCCTTGCGAAAGTATTCAGCCCCCTTGAACTTCGCAACCTTTTGCCACATTTCAGGCTTCAAACATAAAGATATAAAACTGTATTTTTTTGTGAAGAATCAACAACAAGTGGGACACAATCATGATGTGGAACGACATTTATTGGATATTTCAAACTTTTTTAACAAATCAAAAACTGAAAAATTGGGCGTGTTTATTTATTTAGTGCTTTATTTAGTGCTTTATCCGGGTAGCCGGAAAGTAGAGCATTGCAGAGGTCTAAACTAGAAGTGACAAAAGCATGGATACATTTATCTGCATCAGTTTCAGAAAGTTTCACATTTTTACAATGTTACGAAGATGGAAAAAAGCTGTCCTTGAAAAATTCTTGATATGTTCGTCAAAAGAGAGATCAGGGTCCTATGTAACGCGGACTTCATTCACAGTTTTATTTGAGACGACTGTACAACCATCAAAATTAATTGTCAGATCCAACAAAAGATCTCTTTGTTTCTTGGGAATGAGAACTAGCACTTCTGTTTTGTCCGAATTTAAAAGTAAAATATTTGCCACCATCCACTTCCTTATGTCTGAAACACAGGCTTCCAAGGAGGTCAATTTTGCAGCTTCACCATGTTTCATTGAAATGTACAACTGTGTATCATCCGCATAGCAGTGAAAGTTAACATTATGTTTCTGAATGACATCACCAAGAGGTAAAATATATTGTGAAAACAATAGTGGTCCTAAAACTGAACTTTGAGGAACAGGACAAATCAAATTTGTCAGAGGACAAATCATCCACAGAGTCAAACTGATATCTTTCCGACAGACAAGATCTAAACCAGGCCAGAACTTGTCCGTGTAGACCAATTTGGGTTTCCAATCTCTCCAAAAGAATGTGGTGATCGATGGTATCAAAAGCAGTACTAAGGTCTAGGAACATGAGGACAGATGCAGAGCCTTGGTCTGACGCCATTAAAAGGTACTTTACCACCTTCATGAGTGCAGTCTCAGTGCTATGATGGGGTCTAAAACCAGACTGAAGCGTTTCGTATACATTGTTTGCCTTCAAGACGGTAGTGAGTTGCTGCACAACAGCTTTTTCAAAAAATGTTGAGAGGAATGGAAGATTCGATATTGGCCGATAGTTTTTTATATTTTCTGGGTCAAGGTTTGGCTTTTTCAAGTGAGGCTTTATTACTGCCACTTTTAGTAAGTTTGGTACACATCCAGTGGATAGGGAGCCATTTATTATGTTCAACATAGGCGGGCCAAGCACAGGAAGCAGCTCTTTCAATAGTTTAGTTGGCATAGGGTCCAGTATGCAGCTTGAAGATTTAGAGGCTATTTTCATCAATGTGTCAAGAGATATAGTATTAAAAAACTTGAGAGTCTCCCTTGATCCAGGGTCCTGGCAGTGTTGTGCAGACTCAGACTCGGACAACTGATCTTTGGAGAATTACGCAGATGTAAAGAGGAGTCGTAATTTGCTTTCTAATGATCATGATCTTTTCGTCAAAGAAGTTCATGAATTTATCACGCTGAAGTTGAAGCCATCCTCTTTTGGGGGATGCTGCTTTTTAGTTAGCTTTGCGACAGTATCAAAAATACATTTGGGATTGTTCTTATTCTCCTCAATTGAGTTGGAGAAATAGGATGAACGAGCAGCAGTGAGGGCTCTTCAATACTGCACGGTACTGTCTTTCCAAGCTAGTCGGAAGACTTACAGTTTGGTGTAGCACCATTTCAGGGCTCGTGTATTTTCTGTATACCAGGGAAATGGTATACAGAAAATACCGTTGCACCCCTAATTTTCAGGGGTGCTACTGCATCTTGGGTATTACGCAAGGTTAAATTTAGTTCCTCAGTTAGGTGGTTAACTGATTTTTGTATTCTGACGTCCTTGGGTAGGTGGAAGGAGTCTGGAAGGGTTATCTAGGAATCTTTGGGTTGTCCAAGAATTTATAGCACATGATCCTTGGTTGGGGTCTGAGCAGATTATTTGTTGCGATTGCAAACGCAATAATAATGGTGGTCCGATAGTCCAGGGTTATGAGGAAAAACATTAAGATTCACAATATTTTTTCCATGGAACAAAACTAAGTCCAGAGTATGTAAACAGTAGCCTGTAAACAGTAGCTATAAAAAGTGATCGAGTAGGCCGCATAGATTTTATGACTAGAAGCTCAAAAGATGAAAATGCAGTCTTTTTTTTGTAAATAGAAATTTGCTATTGTAAACATTAGTCGCCTTATTGTCACTAGTGTAACCAGGAGGAGAGGGCTCATTTAACACAGTAAATTCATCAGGCTTAAGCCATGTTTCACTCAGGCCAATCACATTAAGATTTTAATCAGTGATTAGTTCATTAACTATAACTGCCTTGGAAGTGAGGGATCTAACATTATGTAGCCCTATTTTGAGATATCACAATCTCTTTCAATAATGACAGGAATGGGGTAGGTCTTTATTCCAGTGAGATTGCTAAGGCGAACACTGCTATGTTTAGTTTTGCCCAACCTAGATCGAGGCACAGACACTATGCTAGTGGCAGACTCCACTGAGCTGGCAGGCTGGCTAACAGCATGCTGCCTGGCCTGCACCCTATCTCATTGTGGAGCTAGAGGAATTAGAGCCCTGTCTATGTTCATAGATAAGATGAGAGCACCCCTCCAGCTAGGATGGAGTCCATCACTTCTCAGCAGACCAGGCTTGGTCCTGTTTGTGGGTGAGTCCCAGAAATAGGGCCAATTATCTACAAATTCTATCTTTTTGGAGGGGCAGAAAACAGTTTTCAACCAGCGATTGAGTTGTGAGACTGCTGTAGAGCTCATCACTCCCCCTAACTGGAAGGGGGCCAGAGACAATTACTCGATGCCGACACATCTTTCTAGCTGATTTACTGTTCAGAGGAGACTGTGTGAATCAGGCCTCCATTGTCAAATTGCTGCAAAGAAACCACTACTAAAGGAAACTAATAAGAAGAAGAGACGTGCTTGAGCCAAGAAACATGAGCAATAGCCATTAGACAGGTGGAAATTTGTCCTTTGGTCTGGAGTCCAAATTGGAGATATTTTGTTTCAACCACCGTGTCTTTGTGAGAGGGGGTGAACGGATGATCTCTGCATGTGTATTTCCCACCGTAAAGCATGGAGGAGGAGGTCTTATGGTGTGGGGGTGCTTTGCTGGTGACATTGTGGTTTGTTTAGAATTCAAGGCACACTTAACCAGCATCGCTACCACAGCATTCTGCAGCGATCCCATCTGGGTTGGGCTTATTGGGCCTATCATTTGTTTTCAACAGGACAATGACCCAACACACCTCCAGGCTGTGTAACGGCTATTTTTCCAAGAAGGAGGGTGATGGAGTGCTGCATCAGATGACCTGGCCTCCACAATCACCCGACCTCAACCAAATTGAAATGGTTTGGGATGAGTCTGACCGCAGACTGAAGGAAAAGCAGCCAACAAGTGCTCAGCATATGTGGGAACTCTTTCAAGACTGTTGTAAAAGCATTTCAGGTGAAGCTGGTTGAGAGAATGCCAATAGTGTGCAAAGCTGTCATCAAGGCAAAGGGTGGCCGTTTGAAGAATCTCAAATATAAGATATATTTTTATTTGTTTAACACTTTAAGAGTTAGGGATGAAATGAGCGGCCTTAGAGAACTGTTAGAATGATGGTGTTGCCATCAGACGGACGAAGTTCAGAGATATATGGGACCAGGGATGATGAGGAACCAGTAGTGGCTGAAGAAGGCCAGAAGGGGTTTGCCGTGGAGTCTTGTTCTGGGCGCACATCGTGCATGCGGCGGCGAAGGCAGAGACGTCAGGAACCATTGTGGGCCACCATTGTGGGCCACCAACTTAGGTGACTGGTTAGCCTGGAAGAATGAGCCCATTCCAGGATCCAGGACCGGACTGAGTTAGGGACAAACAGCCGGTTAGCTGGGCCCCCTTCAGGCCCAGTCTGGGAGTGTTGTGCCTAGCGAACCAGGGTCTCGATACGCCAACCCCACTGTGGCTGCAAGGCATGAGTTAGGGAGAATTGTTTCGGAGACCGAGAGTGTGGTAGAGGAACTGTATAGGCGGGAGAGAGCATCAACCCTTAATATTTTTGGACCCTGGGCGGTAGGAAATAGTGAAGTTGAATCTAGTAAACAAGAGAGCCCACCGAGAGTGTCTGGAGTTAAGGCGCTTTGCTGTATAAAGATATTCCACATTTTCTATGGTCGATCCAGACCAAGAATGGCTGTTCTGCTCCTTCCACCCAGTGCCTCCGCTCTTGCAATGCCATCTTGACCGCCAGGAGTTCTCAGTTGCCTCCGTCGTAGTTCCTCTCAGCAGGTTTTAGATGATGTCAATGTACAGACGCAGGGTCTTGTCCTTCTTCTCCACAAAGAAAACCCCTGCGCCGGCAGGAGATACAGATGGACGGACAGCCCCAGTAGCCAGAGACTCCTCTATGTACTCCTCCATAGCCTTGGCCTCTGCCCCGATAGAGAATATAGCTGACCCTGAGGTGGTGTGGTGCCTGGGAGAAGATCAATGGCACAATCATAAGGACCGTGTGGGGGAAGGAAGTAGCACGTGCCTTACTGAAAACTTCAAGGAGGTCATGGTATTCAGTGGTAATGGTAGAAACATCCAAAGCCTTGCTAATGTCCTGAAGAAGAAGTCTCAGGGAAGGCTGTACAGCTTGAAGACAGTGGGAATGGCAAAATGTGCTCCAACCCAGGATGGAGCTCGTAGTCCAGTCAATAACAGGGTTGTGTTTTTGGAGCCATGGAAATCCCAAGACAACCGGAACATGGGGAGATGCAATGAGGAGGAACTGTATGGTCTCACTGTGGTTACCTGAAACCCGTATATGAATGGGCACAGTACTATGGGTGACTCTACCTATTGATCGGCCGTCCAGTGCCCTAGCATCCATGGGAACCGAGAGAGGTTAAGTGGGAATACCAAGCTCAGAAGCAATAGTAGCATCCATAAAACTTTCATCAGCCCCAGAGTCAATGAGCACTCTGAGAGACTTAGATTGGTCTCCCCACAGCAAAAGCACAAGAAAAGGTGTGCGGGTGATGGGAACTAGGGAACTCCCAGTCTGGCTCACCAGAGTACTTGTACCCACCAGAGACAAAGGACAAGGGTTTCCTAACAGGGCAGGTAGCTATATAATGTCCTGCCCCTCCACAGTTCAGACAACAGTTTGAACTCAGCCTACGTGAGTGTTCCCCAACCGATAACCTAGCTCTTCCCTAGGCTCAGGAGTATCCAACTCACCCGTCGTTGATGATTCACGAGGGAGTTCGGGGGGCTTCGGATCCTCTCGGAAAAACTGCGTTTTGGGATCTTCGAGATTCCTTCGAAGGTGAGCAAGCCATAGCGGATGAATGAGTGTGCCTGAGACCAGACCTCCTCTCACTCCTGCATTCCCTTAGGCATCCATCAATTCTAATGGTGTGTGCAATGAGGGAGTCAAGGTCCACCGGTAATTCCCGAGCAGCTTGCTCATCTTTTACCACCTCAGATAATCCGTGAACAAAGGTATCGAAAAGAGGCTCCGGATTCCAGGCACTCTCGGCGGCAAACGTACGATAATCAACCACGTAGTCTGCCACACTACGGGAGTTTTTTTAATTCAAGACGTTTACTGGCCACCTCTCTCCTGGATACCGGAGAATCGAATACCTTCCTCACTTCTGCCATGAAATCCTCCAGATGACAACAAATGGTGGATTGTTGCCCCTAAACTGCCGTATACGCTATCTTCGACCGGTCTGAAGGGAACGAAGATGGCAGCAGCTGAAGAATAAGGGAGCTTTGAGAAAGAAAACCCCAGCAGGTTCCAGGATTTCCAGAAGGTTTAGAGGCCATGACTATTTTCATGAATGATAAAAAACTTGAGAGCGATACAGGATTAGAACATTTTAGTGTCTTCATTGATCCGAGGTCCTGGCAGTTCTCTGCAGACTCAGGACAACTGAGGCAAACTTGATGATGGAGTTGGTGTCGTTCAAAGCCACACAGTCATAGGTGAACAAGCTGAGGACACACCCTGGGTGGCCCCAGTGCAAATCCTCACAGCCTGTGGTGAGGAAGTCCCAGTTGCAGAGGGTGGTATTCCAGACTCAGGGCTCTGATCTTCGTTTCTAGCTCGGAGGGAATAATAACTTGAATGCTGAACCATAGTCAATGAACAGAATTATCACATAGTTCCTCTTGTCCAGATGTGTTACAACCATGTGAATAGAGCTGGAAATGTAATCAGTAGGCAAATTGGAGTGGGTCCAGTGTGATTGGCAAGATTGGTTTCATAAGAAACGTTAGTCAATTTACACACAGCACTGACACACACACATACCCCACCAGACATGCCACCAGGGGTCTTTTCACAGTGCCCACGTCCAGAACAAATTCAAGGAAACGTACAGTATTATACAGATTATACAGAGTGGAACTCCATTTCATCTTATATAGCGCAACTGAGGGCACTTCATGATGACCGGGGTGAGTGAAATGGGGCGATAGTCATTTGGGAATGTTACCTTGTTTATCTTGGGCACTGGGACAATGGTGGTCGCCTTGAAGTAGGTGGGGATGTCCGTGAAGACGCCCAACCTGCTGGTCAGCACACACTGTGAGGACGAAGCCTGGTATGTCATCTGGGCCAGCGGTTTTGTGAATATTCACTCTTTTGAGAGTGATATACATGGTCCAGCACATTGTTTTCTCTCTTGGGGCAGGATACATGTTGGTGATATTTTGAAAGAATTTGTTTTAGATGTGGTTTAAAATCACCGCGACAATAAAGGCTGCTTTCGGGAGAGAGAATTATGGCTAATGTTCTTGTACAGTTCTACAGAGTGGGACAGGTGTCACTTGATGATCACAAAAGCAGCTGCTCACCAATTTGACAGCTCCAGTGCATTTACACCTCCCACATGCCAAAGCATCAGCTATGCGGGTGTCGGTTATCGCCAGTTAACGTTTAATCTGATTGAATCTACACCTCACACCGTCAGTCAATCAGGTTGTGTTATTTCACTGTGAAGTTTATTAAAAATGCCCTTTCCAGTGTATTTTAAACAACAGAAAAGCTGTATTTACTTCAGAACAATCTGAAGATTGTCAGGACCCGGTTACGAACCTGGGTCTCCGGAGTGAGAAACAGTCACTTAACCAACTGAGCCACAAATAGTCAGCAGAACCCAGAAGATGAGGCAGACACAGCAGTACTTAAGACGGTGTATTTAATAAAGTAAAAAAGGAGAAGTCCTTCAATACAAAATGGCAAATCCAAAAGGTGGTAGGTATAGCACAAAAAAGCCTCAAGAGATACTCAAAAACAAAAACAGAATTCCACAAGAGCATCCACCGGAAACGACAAGAATACACAGAACACTAGGGCTGGGTGCTAACATACAAACACAGAGCACAGAACTGAGGGAAACTAAGGGTTTAAATACAATCAGGGGAAACGAGGCACAGGTGCAAATAATAATGGGGAACAAGGGAAAAAACATAAGGTCAAAAAGCACAATGGGGGCATCTAGTGACCAAAACCCGGAACAACCCTGGCCAAATCCTGACAAAGATGTGTGGTTTATGGAGGTTGTTTTGGACTATTTATCTTGTCTTGTATATTAGTATTTAGCTATCAATTTTCAGTGCATTGGAATGAATTTAGCTTCAGGTTTTATCATTTAACTTGTTGAGAACTAATGGTTCTACATGTTAATATTTTAGTCATTTAGCAATCTTGCTCAAGGGTACTAAGACAGATATTTTATCTAGTTGGCTCTGGGATTCAAACCAACAACCTTGCGGTTACTGGCCCACCACTCTTAACCGTTAGGCTACCTGCAAGAATGGGGCAGCATGAGACGGGCATCTTGCTGCCGAGGCAGAATGAGCTAGAGATTACAGTACATAGAGAAACATTTTATGTTGTAATTAATGATTTGTTTCAGTGTGTTTACATTCAACACGTAGCTAAATCAATACGTTGTGTTGCTAGCTAGGGTTGTTGTCGTTAAGTCCAAACTAAACATTTTATTTGGGGCAACACTGTAGCCAGGTTGTAAGTTTTAGTTCGGATACATCAACAACAAGTTTGTGTCCAAACTGAAAGTCATAACAAAAGACACATTTTTGATGAAAATTTAGCCATGAAACGAACTTCCCTAACAAGGAATGTTGTATATTTTTTAATTTTCTTACACAGGGTTAAGAAGTTTTAATTTTGAATAATTGATGTGAGAAAGTTTGATTCTCCATGGTGATGCAATGGTTCAGTATGAGTTTTGTGTCTTGGATGTACCTGCAGGTACCTGAATATCTTACGGCTATCATAAACACAATCAACAGGAAGGAAGACACTGGGTTTGCACACTGGCTAAACTCCCTAATCGACATCACAATTGTGAAATGTTCTGTCCCAGACCAGGAAATAACATTTGAACCCTTAACCCGAACCCTAGATTCATAGGAATACCGTTTATTGACTATAGCTCAGCATTCAACACCATAGTACCCTCCAAGCTCATCATTAAGCTCGAGGCCCTGGGTCTGAACCCCACCCTGTGCAACTGTGTCCTGGACTTCCTTACGGGCCACCCCCAGGTGGTGAAGGAAGGAAACATCACCTCCACTTCGCTGATCCTCAACACTGGGGCCCCACAAGGGTGCCGCTCAGCCCCCTCCTGTACTCCCTGTTCACTCATGACTGCATGGCCAAACACGCCTCCAACTCAATCATCAAGTTTGCAGACGACACAACAGTTGTAGGCTTGATTATCAACGATGAAGAGACAGCCTACAGGGAGGAGGTGAGGGCTCTGGTAGTGTGATGCCTGGAAAACAACCTCTCACTCAACATCAACAAAACAAAGGAGATGATCATGGACTTCAAGTAACAGCATAGGGTGCATCCCCCCTATCTACATTGACGGGACCACAGTGGAGAAGGTGGAAAGCTTCAAGTTCCCTGGCATACACATCACTGACAAACTGAAATGGACCACCCACACAAACAGTGTGGTGAAGAAGGCGCAACAGAGCCTCTTCAATCTCAGGAGGCTAAAGAAATTTGGCTTGTCACCTAAAACCCAGATGCACAATTGAAAGCATCTTGTCGGGCTGTATTACCAGCTGGTACAGCAACTGCACCACTCGCAACCGAAAGGCTTTCCAGAGGGGGGTGCGATCTGCCCAACGCATTACCCACGCAACCTACCCACCCTCCAGGACACCTACAGCACCTGATTTCACATGAAGGCCAAAAAGATCATCAAGGACATCAACCACCCGAGCTGCCTGTTCACCCCGCTATCACCCAGAATACGAGCTCAGTACAGAAACCTTTGTTTGCAATTACAAAGATCATACATTTCCTGTAGTTCTTGACCAGGTTTTCACACACGGCAGCAGGGACTTTGGTCCACTCCTCCATACAGACCTTCCTCAGATCCTTCAGGTTTCGGGCCTATCGCTGGGCAATACGGACTTTCAGCTCCCTCCAAAGATTTTCTATTGGGTTCAGGTCTGGAGACTGGCTAGGCCACTACAGGACCTTGAGATGTTTCTTATGGAGCCACTCCTTAGTTGCCCTGGCTGTGTGTTTCGGGTCGTTGTCATGCTGGAAGACCCAGCCACGATCCATCTTCAATGCTCTTACTGAGGGAAGGAGGTTATTGGCAAAGATCTTGCGATACATGGCCCGATCCATCCTCCCATCAATACGGTGCAGGCATCCTGTCCCCTTTACAGAAAAGCATCCCCAAAGAGTGATATTTGCACCTCCATGCTTCACGGTTGGGATGGTGTTCATGGGATTGTACTCATCCTCTTCTTCCTCCAAACACGACGAGTGGAGTTTAGACCAAAAAGCTCTATTTTTGTCTCATCAGACCACATGACCTTCTCCCATTCCTCCTCTGGATCATTCAGATGGGCATTGGCACACTTCAGACGGGCCTGGACATGCACTGACTTGAGCAGGGGACCTTGCGTGCGCTGCAGGATTTTAATCCATGATGGCGTAGTGCGTTACTAATGGTTTTCTTTGAGACTGTGGTCCCAGCTCTCTTCAGGTCATTGTCCAGGTCCTGCCGTGTAGTTCTGGGCTGATCCCTCACCTTCCTCATGATCATTGATGCCCCACAAGGTGAGATCTTGCATGGAGCCTCAGACCGGCCATTGTGGAGAGGTTGGAGTCTGTTTGATTGAGTGTGTGGACAGGTGTCTTTTATACAGGTAACGAGTTCAAACAGGTGCAGTTAATACAGGTAAGGAGTGGAGAACAGGAGGTCTTCTTAAAGAAAAACTAACAGGTCTGTGAGAGCTGGAATTCTTACTGGTTGGTAGGTGATCAAATACTTATGTCATGCTGTAAAATGCAAATTAATTACTTAAAAATCATATAATGTGATTTTCTGGATTTTTGTTTTAGATTCCATCTCTCACAGTTGAAGTGTACCTATGAGAAAAATTACAGACCTCTACATGCTTTGTAAGTAGGAAAACCTCGGCAGTGTATCAAATACTTGTTTTCCCCACTGTATATACAGGCTGTGTTCCAAACACAAAGACACACCCTCGTTCACACACCCTCGTTCACTTACCCTCGCCTTATGATCTTGGGGGAATCCCCGTCGCCATCTTGGAGGGTGGTCCAAATGATTAGCCAAGCGATGTCACGACTTCCGCCGAAGTTGGCTCCCCTGCCTGTTGTCACCGGTCGTCACCGTCCTCCTAGCTGCTACCGATCCCTTTTTCATTTGTCTGTTTGTTTTGTCTTATTAGTTTCACCTGTGTTTCTGTTGTTTGGTTTAATGAGCTCCTCTATATTTAGTAGGTAGACCCGCCTTTGTTTTGTGCGGGATTGCCTTTATGTTACGTGTGTGCATCTTGGCACCCTGTGGTTTTTGGGTTGTCTCGTATGTCCGCGCCCTGTATTTGTTGGGCTGATTATTTTGTGTGCCTTAGTAAAAGCACTTAACCCCAGTGGAACTCTCTCTGCGTCTGATTCCTGCACCCACCTCGTCCCACGTGACAAGCAAGGGAAGTTTGCAATGTAAGCCCCTCAGCCCTCAATTTCAGTCGGCTTTGCGAGTGTACAATTATGTTCACTCCGGGGCCTGAAACTCCCCTGAAATTCAATTTGCGATGCTTGTACATTCGCTAAGAAAAGTCTGCAAAAACTTAAAAACAACATCAATGGAGAAGTCAACATACAAGTGTAAGTAAAAACAAATGCAAATAACTATTTACATTTTGCTACAACGTAAAAAGTAATTTTGGAAATGGTAGAAATAAAACATTTCCCTTCAGAAGTTCCAGCTATGCAGGCTAACATTAGTTAGCTAATTAATTTTCTAGCTAGAATACAGTAGGCATATATTAATAATTATATATTTAATATAAGTAGACCTGCACTCATAATTAACTGCAGCACATATAAAGCACCCACAAGCCAGAAGACACAAGACACAATCCTCGCGGGATGAACGAGTGACAAATTTCCAGCCAAGGGTGGTCCCTTTAAAAATCATTCCTTCCTCCCTCGCCCCTTGCCCTGCAAGTATATACTTGTCAGATTTCATGATACGTCATCAGAAGTGTCCACTTAATTTGAGGGCTGAGGGGATAGGGTGTGTCTTTTAAGTGTTTGGACCGCAACCACTGTTTTTCTATACTATTCTACTGAATCTTAGTCCATTCCGCTCTGACATCACTCGTCCATATGTATATAGTCTTAATTCATTCTTACTTAGATTTGTGTGTATTGGGTATGTGTTGTGTAATTTGTTCGATATTGCTGCACTGTCGGAGCTAGAAGCACAAGCATTTCACTACTCCCGCAATAACATCTGCCAATCACGTGTATATGATCAATAAAATTTGATTTGATTTGATGTCCTCTCAACCCTAACCCTAATCCTAAACACAACACTAACCCTAACCCTAACCCTAACCCTAACCCTAACCCTAACCCTAACCCTAATCCTAAACACAACACTAACCCCAGCGTCATGTCCATCTGTCAAATGTGGAAAGCCTTTCACAACTTTCCTTCCCAGGCCAAGACTCACAGGTTACATAACAACCATCCTACCATTGCTGACTTGCTAAAATGAACAATAACAGCCAGTTTTTCATTGTCCCCCAAAAATATAAATGAAAAAGAAAGAGGCAAATTGTCTTATATCAGTCTAACTGGCCTGTAACAAAGCTGCTGTCTGACAAAATCTATGAAAAAAAGATCCCAGGTGTGAGAAGAAAGAGGAAAAAAACTAAAACTAAATGATGGATTATCTTTAATGGCAGGGAAGCCATCTAGAAAATCATACTGATGAGAAACAGGTTGGAAAGGCCACATAATCCTAATGGCACAGAGGGAATAGATAGAGGCATTATGGACAGTTTGAGAGGAGAGTTAAGGCTCCGCAGGGTGAATGGAGTGCCTATAATCTGAGATGTCCAAGCTCTCTCCTCTTTCCTCTGGGACAAGGCTTGGATGTGCAGCAAGGAGGAGACGCAAACAGCACAGTAGTACCAGTGGATCTGTCCAGTGTTGCCCCCTTTCAGCCCAATCTTGTAGTCTTTATGTTCATTCTCTTTCTCTCATATTTTCTTATGAGCCCTACTGGATAAATGTAAAAAATGCATTGGGTTTCAGAGGTTGAGTCATGACCCATAGAATAGGCTAACTGTTGTGTATTCTAGTGTGTATAGTGCCACAAATGTCCTTGAGTGATATGAGGCATCTCAATTATGTCTGTGTCATCCAATCTCAACAGTTGGTTGCCCTTCACAGTGTGAGCTGGAGGCAGTGAAGCAGTGAGGGGATTCTCCTTCACCATTCTGGTCTCTGTGGCAGGGGTCGTCAGAGGGGGTGTGGTATACCCTAGCTCAACACCAACAATTTTAAATAAGCTATTAAAAGGCAAATGCAGTTTAGCGATATTCATGGTTGACTTTAGGACCATGAGGATGCCTGGGAAAGGGAGGGAAGGCTGTTTGTACAACTGGATGGCTTTATGGAGAATAGAGATCTGTATATAATGAGAAGATGCTCATGTCTCCGCCCTAACAATGAGAGTTGTTGTCCCAAAGGCTGGAAGGCAGGCGACAAGCTTAGGTCCAAATTAAACTCATAGAAACGTATTGGGCTTATTTTGGATAGATTTTGGCGAGAGTGAAACCTCTTGCTTCCACAATTTAGAGGACCGAGCAAAGAGGACCGAGTGCGCCCCCATTATCATTGACGGGGCTGTAGTGGAACAGGTTGAGAGCTTCAAGTTCCTTGGGGTCCACATCACCAACAAACTAGCATGGTCCAAACACACCAAGACAGTTGTGAAGAGGGCACAACAAAACCTATTCCCCCTCAGGAGACTGAAAAGATTTCGCATGGGTCCTCAGATCCTCAAAAGGTTCTACAGCTGCCCCATCGAGAGCATTGGTTGCCTCACTGCCTGGTATGGCAACTGCTCGGCCTCTGACCGCAAGTCACTGCAGAGGGTAGTGCGAACATCCCAGTACATCACTGGGGCCAAGCTTCCTGTCATACAGGACGTCTGTACCAGGCGGTGTCAGAGGAAGGCCTTGAAAATTGTCAAAGACTCAAGCCACCCTAGTCATAGACTGTTCTCTCTGCTACCACATGGCAAGCAGTACCGGAGCACCAAGTCTAGGTCCAAGAAGCTTCTGAACAGCTTCTACCCCCAAGCCATAAGACTCCTGGACACCTAATCAAATGGCTACGCTGACTATTTGCATTGCCCCCCCTCCCTCTTTTATACCGCTGCTACTCTCTGTTGTTATCATCTATGAATAGTCACTTTAATAACTCTGCCTACATGTACATATTACCTCAACTGCATTGTTGGTTAGGGGCTCATAAGTAAGCATTTCACTGTTGTATTCGGCACACTTGACTAATAACATTTAATTTGACTTGATTTGAATTTGGAAAGTATTCAGACCTCTAGACTTTTTCCACATTTTTTTAGGTAGCCTACAGCCTTATTCTAAAATGAATGAAATAAAACATTTTCCTCATCAATCTACACTTAATACCCCATAATGACAAAGCAAAAACATGTTTTCAGAAATGTTTGCAAAAAAAACGGAAATATCTTATTTACATAAATTTTAAGACCCTTTGCTAAGAGACTCGACATTGAGCTCAGGTGCATCCTGTTTTCATTGATCATCGTTGAGAGGTTTCTACATCTTGCTTGAAGTCCACCTGTGGTAAATTCAATTTATTGGACATGATTTGGAAAGGCACACACCTGTCTACATAAGGTCCCACAGTTGACAGTGCATGTCAGAGCAAAAACCAAGCCATGAGGTCAAAGGAATTGCCCGTAGAGCTCCGAGACAGGATTGCGTCGAGGCACAAATCTGGGGAAGGGTACCAAAACATTTCTGCAGCATTGAAGGTCCCCAAGAACACAGTGGCCTTCATCATTCTTAAATTGAAGATGTTTGGTACCGCCAAGACTCTTCCTAGAGCTGGCCGCCCGACCAAACTGAGGATATTTTTTTTCTGAATGAAGGACAAGCGATGGGATGCGGTAGCAAGCGAATCAAAAACATCGTAAAAAGAAATGTTTCTGAATGTGTGACTGTAGACTATATAGTTTCTCGTTTCATCCTTACTGTGCAATCAAAGAGTCTAACATGTAGAGGATGGGCGATATCAGGTTACTTGAGCACAAATCAATCTAATTGTAGTGAACGTGTTACATGCAAGAGCACTAATCAATTTAATCTGACACCTGGAAACATTGTTATTCTGTCCTGCCCCTGGGTCTGGAGCTGGGCTGTCAGTTGGTCAACCTTCACAATCAAACAACACTGGCAGTTGGTTAAACAAGTTTTGAAATCAAACGAGACTGGCAGTTTCTGATCTTCTGTTTGTGATTCCTCATTGTCTGTGTCTCTTTTGATTTTGACACCTGGTCGACGACGGATCACAATCAGAAAAAAGTTGATAAAGAGACAGCAAGGGTTGAGGTTTCCTGCATTTATAAGAACAGGCTCAAGGTCTGCACAAGGTCTGTTTGAAAGCACAGGTTTTGTTTGAAAGCATCTGAAACTCTAACAGACACATACACACGCGTATTCAGTACTTTTTTATTGTTACAGTATTCAGCTACAGTATAACTTACATGAAAGAAGTGAAGTAATTGAAACACGCCCAAACCACAGAGCAGGGGCATCATTTCAGCTAATCCTATAAAAAAATAACAAGCAAAACATTTTTTTAAGCTCATTTACTGCATTTCTACACAATTTAAAAACTGAAATGCAATTTGGAGAACACATAACCAAGCTAAATTTGCTCCAGCTATTATCACCTTGCTGTAATTAATCACCTCATTAAATGGGGAATTAACATTCTACAAAAATATTTCATACAATAAGTAGCTGCCTGCTACGCAGTAGCTCAGCATCAGGATTAAAACTCTATTTTTATGTCATGTCAAACTGCAGTTACCTAGCCAAAGCCATCTACAACAGCCAATCTTAACTCTGCAATGTCTTGAGAAAACATCCCGCTGTTCCCTGCAGCTGCGTCAGATACGCTCTCCACAGAGAGGAAGAGCACTGGCATAATGCAGTTTCTCTGGACCCTCGCAAAATCGGAATTGGGCTCCCCCCTCCCCTCCCCCTCAAAAACAACAAATCGAATGTGTCAGCCAAACGGCCATTCACAAGGTATTGCTGTCCATGGTGCTGAAATTGCAACATGTCTATGTGGCTGCGTTCCTACAGAATTGATGATAGGCTTTCTGTTGTGCCAGGGAATGTATAGCTTTACCTTTATTTAACTAGCCAAGTCAGTTAAGAACACATTCTTACAATGAAAGCCTACCAACTACCTTGTTCAGGGGTAGAACGACAGATTTGTACCTTGTCAGCTCGGGGATTTGATCTAGCAACCTTTTTCTCTAACAACTAGGTTACCTGAGCTTTGCTTTATGAATTTTCAATGCAACAGCATACTAATCGGTTACCCATTGATGTTGTTGAATGTACAACGGTCATGTATAGTCTACCTGAACCTGCATGACATGAGCCATCTTTACGCTCTCTCCCAGCTTGGATAGAAAGTTGTTGTGCATAAAACCAGTCTATTAATGCCAATAATACAGTCAGTCCACCCTCAAAACACTAGCTTACTAGGGATTGTTTCATTATGCAGTGTACTATCTATAGCTACAGAGCATTCGGAAATAATTTGACTTTTTTCACATTTTTGTTACGTTACATTCCAAAATGTAATAATTCGTTTTTTTTTCTCATCAATCTACACACAATTCCCCATAATGACAAAGCAAAACAGTTTTGTAGAAATGTGTGCATATTTTCAAAATTAAAACTGAAAGATAACATTTATATAAGTATTCAAAGTACTCAGCACTTTATTAAAGCACCTCTGGCAGCGATTACACCCTCGAGTCTTCTTGGGTATGATGCTACAAGCTTGACACACCTGTATTTGGGGAGTTTCACCCATTCTTCTCTGCAGATCCTCTCAAGCTTTGTCTGGTTGGATGGGGAGCGTCACTGCAATTGTCAAGTCTCTCTAGAGATGTTAGATCGGATTAAAGTCCATGCTCTGGCTCTGCCACTCAAGGACATTCAAAGACTTGTCCCGAAGCCACTTCTGCATTGTCTTGGCTGTGTGCTTAGGGTTGTTGTCCTGTGGGAAGGTGAACCTTCGCCCCAGTCTGAGGTCCTGAGCACTCGGTAGCAGGTTTTCATCAAGGATCCTTCTGTACATTGCTCAATTAATCTTTTCCTCATTGCTGACTAGTCTCCCAGTCCCTGCCACTGAAAAACATCCCCACAGCATGATGCTGCCACTAACATGCTTCACCGTAGGGATGGTGCCAGGTTTCCTCCAGACGTGAGATTAATCTTGATTTCATCAGACTAGAGACTCTTGTTTCTCATGGTCTGAGTGTCCTTTAGGTGCCTTTTGGCAAACTCCAAGCGGGCTGTCACATGCCTTTTACTGAGGAGTGGCTTTCATCTGGCCACTCTACCATAAAGACCTAATTGGTGGAATGCTGCAGAGATGGTTGTCCTTCTGGAAGGTTCTCCCATATCCACAGAGGAACTCTAGAGCTCTATTAGAGTGACCATCAGGTTCTTGGTCACCTTCCTGACCAAGGCCCTTCTCTCCCGATTGCTCAATTTGGCTAAACAACCAGCTCTAGGAAGAGTCTTGGTGGTTCCAAACTTCTTCCATTTAAGAATTATTTTGTTTTTCTAATTAGTCCGTTGTATAGTCAGTTTATTAACTTTTCAATTGTCCCTCCAAATCGTTTTGAAATCGGACATCCAATTGAAAATTGGAACCTCTTATCTGTCCTGCCACAGCACTTTGAACGGCTGCACATTGAAGCTTATGATTGGTCTAGTTATGTAAGGGATCAAGGGGATTGGATGCTCGTTTAAGAAAAAAGCTGCCCTCAAGATTAGAGTGGAGCAGACGCAGCTGAATGGAAAGAGAGAAAGTTATTTTTCTGCTGAATTTATAAAATTGTAAAAACTGTTATCTTGTTCAATGTTGTCAACGAATTAGGTTCCTGTTACTCCCTTCCCTATTGCGGGAATTCTGCTTGTGCCTTTTGACAACATGTAGCCTACTGAAGTCGATTTATTCTGCCCTTGTGTTATTAATCTAGGGGGCTATGACAACGAAAATGCAGCAGACCTATGTTTAGTAGGGAAGTTTCGTAAGGAGACCTGATTTGTAAATATGAAAATAGTTTTTTCAAACATATGAACACAAAAATGTAAGTTTAGTTCTAGAGGGGGGACAATAAATAGAACAATTATTTGGTTAGGGTGTAGAGGCAGATTTATGTAATTTTGTCTTCGGGAGATTTTATTATCTATTTCATTTATTTGATCTGATCAGTAGAACAATTCTCATTCTTAACAATGGGCTAAAATATGGGGGGATTTGTGTGCTTGTCAGGAAAGAAAATTGAGTTAATTCCCCATATTTATTTTATTATTCCACTTCTTCCCAATTTTGCCAGTGTAATTACATACACTGAATGGTACACAATATTAGGAACACCTTCATAATATTGTGTTGCACGCCCTTTTGCCCTCAGAACAACCCTCAATTCATTGGGGCATGGACTCTACAAGGTGTCGAAAGCATTCCAAGGGATGCTGGCTCATGATGTCTCCAATTCTTCCCAGAGTTCTGTCAAGCTGGCTGGATGTCCTTTGGGTGGTGGTGGATAATTCTTGATACACACCAGAAATTGTTGAGCGTGAATGCAGTTCTTGACACATTGAAACCATTGTGCTTGGCACCTACTACCACATTTATTTATTTGTATTTATTTAACCTTTATTTAAACAGGTAGGCTTGTTGAGAACAACTTCTCATTTATAACTGCGACCTGGCCAAGATGAAGCAAAGGAGTGCGACACAAACGACAACATAGAGTTACACATGGAATAAACAAGCATACAGTCAATAACACAATATTAAAAAAGTACATATACAATGTGTGCAAATGAGGTAAGATAAGGGAGGTAAGGCAATAAATATGTCATAGTGGCGAAATAATTACAATTTAGCAATTTAACACTGGTGTGATATATGTGCAGAAGATGAATGTGCAAGTAGAGATACTGGGGTGCAAAGGAGCAAATAAATAAATAACAGTATGGGGATGAGGTAGTTGGATGGGTTATATACAGATGGGCTATGTACAGGTGCAGTGATCTGTGAACTGCTATGACAGCAGGTGCTTAACGTAGTGAGGAAGATATGAGTCTCCAGCTTCAGTGATTTTTGCAATTTGTTCCAGTCATTGGCAGCAGAGAACTGGAAGGAAAGGCGGCCAAAGTAGGAATTGGCTTTGGGGGTGGCCAGTGAAATATACCTGCTGGAGCGCGTTCTACGGGTGGGTGTTGCTATGCTGGCCAAATCCTAGCATACATACACAATACATGCCTCAATTGTCTCAAGACTTAAGAAATCTTTCTTTAACCTGTCTTCTACCCTTCATTTACAGTGATTGAAATTAATTTAACAAGTGAAATCAATAAGGGATCATAGCTTTCACCTGGATTCACCTGGTCAGTGTATGTCATGGAAATGTATTTTTGCAGCCATTCATGGACTGCAAGTCACGAAAGTAAGCATTGGATATTAAATGTTCCAGGCCTCAAATATAATATGTTTTTTTACATGTTTGTATTGTGCACATGCTAGGCATACCTTGTCTATGTAGAGTAAAATGATGACAAGGATCTTAAACTCATAGGTCGCAATAACCTGAATATTGATATTCATTATGGTGATTTGGATAAATTAATTGTTATAACAAGAATATTTTCAAACCATCCAGTACTTGGGAAACATAGATCAGGGGTGGTAAACCCTCCAGGAGAGCATACAGGATTGTCTTTGGCTCTATTTTAAAGAGATATTTCACCCAAATTAAAAATGTGCATGTGTTTGTGACACACACATTGTCCTTGCTTTGAAATTAGTTTGACATTAGAGAAACATGGATGAACGACTCATTCTGACATGAAACTGTGAGAGTTAGTTGGCAATCTATATTTTGGTTACCCACTGCCATCAACTGTTAATATTAGTATTTCCTGTGCTGAACCGTGGTGTAGTGGTAACACTCCCCAGCGTGTCACATACAACTCCATTTGCCTGTCTCCCCATCTTCTTTCCTTACTGTCTAAATAAAGTGTCAAAGCAAACCTCTAAAATATTAATAAAAACATATTTGCATAAGCTTCTTTACATTCCAATCCCTCAAAATCTCAAATTAACAAAGTCATCAATTGATTTGTGTTCATTCAATGTTCAAAGTATCCTGAATACACCTGACCTGTGATTATTATTTTAAAAATTAAGTCCATCCTGGTCATGGGCCTAAGTCATGTCAAAATACATAGAATTGCAGGAAATGAGTTTGAAAAAAAATAAAACAATTGATGTATGTATTGGGCAGTACACACTACTCTCTGTAGCGACTTGTGGTCGGATGCCAAGCAGTTGCCATACCAAGTGATGATGTAGCATGTCAAAATGCTCTCAGTGGTGCAGCTATAGAACTTTTTGCCTATCTGAGGGTCCATTGCCAAATCTTTTCATCCTTCTGGGGGGAAAGAGGCATTGATGTGCTTTCTTCATACCTGTGTTGGTGTGTGTGGACCATGATATATCCTTAGTGATGTGGACCACGAGGAACTCAAAGCTCATGATCTGCTCCACTGCAGCGCCGTCGATGTGAATGGGGGCGTGCTCGGTTCTCCATTTCCTGTAGTCCATGATCAGCTCCTTTTTCTTGCTAACATTGAGGGAGAGGTTGTTGTCCAGGCACCACACTGCCAGTTCTCTGACCTCTGCCCTATAGGCTGTGTCATTCTCGTCGGTAATCAGGCCTACCACCGTCGTGTCATCTGCAAACTTAATGATGGTACTCAGTCGTGGGTGAAAAGGGAGTACAGGAGGGGTCTAAACACACAGCCCTGAGGGACCCGTGTGTCGAGGGTCAGCGTAGTAGATGTGTTGTTGCCTACTCTCACCACCAGGAAGCAGTCCCCCAGGAAGTCCAGGATCCAGTTGCAGAGGGAGGTGTTCAGTCCCAGGGTCCTTAGCTTAGTGATGAGCATGGAGAGCAGTATGGTGTTGAATGCTAAATTGTAGTCTTTGAACAGCATTTTCACATAGGTGTTCCATTTGTCCAGGTGGGAAAGGGAAGTGTGGAGTGCAATAGAGTGGAGTGGGTCCAGGGTGTCTGGGATGATGGTGTTGATGTGACAGGTTACCTTGGTGTCATTTAGACAGGTTACCTTGGTGTTCTTGGGCAGAGGGACTATGGTGGTCTGCTTGAAACATGTAGGCATTACAGACTAGGGTCAGGGAGATGTTAAAAATGTCAGTGAAGACACCTGCCTGCTAGTCAGCGCATATTCTGAGTACCCGTTCTGGTAATTTGTCTAGCCCTGCACCTTGTGAATGTTAACCTGTTTAAATGTCTTAATCACATCAGCTACAGAGAGTGTGATCACATAGTTGTTCCGAACAGTTGGTGTTGCCATGCATGGTTCAGTGTTGCTTGCCTCGAAGCGAGCAGAAAATAAATGTATCTCGTCTGGTAGGCTCGCGTCACTGGGCAGCTCATGGCTGGGTTTCCCTTTGTACTCTGTGATCATTTGCAAGCCCTGCCACATGCAATGAGCATCAGAGCCGGTGTAGTGGGATTCAATCTTAGTCCTGTAATGCTAATGCTTTGCCTATTTGATGGTTCGTCAGAGGGCGTAGCAAGATTTCTTATAAGCGTCCGGATTAGTGTACCGCTCCTTGAAAGCAGCAGCTCTAGCCGCAAGCTCAGTGCGGGTGTTGCCTGTAATCCATGGCTTCTGGTTGGGATATTTACGGACGGCCACTGTGGGGACGTCGTCGATGAACTTATTAATGAAGCCGGTGACTGATGTGGTAAACTCCTCAATGCCATTGGATGAACATATTCCAGTTTGTTCTAGTAAAACAGTCCTGTAGCTTTGCACCTGCTTCATCGGACCTCTTCCATATTGAGCCCATCACTGGTAGTCGCTGTTTGAGTTTTAGGTTGTAAGCGGAATCAAGATAGAGTTATGCTCAAATTTGCCAAATGGAGGGCAAGGGAGAGCTTTGTATGCATTTCTGTGAGTGGAGTAAAGCTGATCTAGAGTTTTTCCCCCTCTAGTTGAACAGGCTACATGCTAGAAATGAGACAAGACGAATTTCAATTTCCCTGCATTAAAATCACTGTCCACGAGGAGTGCAGTCTTAGTGCCAGCATTGGTTTGTGGTGGGACAAATAGACCACAGAAAAAATATAGATGGAAACTCTCATGATAAATAGTAAGGTCTACTGCTTGTCATGAGGTATTTTAACTCAAGCGTGCAGAACCTCGGGACTTAATATTAGAGATCGCACATTGGCCTTATGATGCCTTTTTCTTTTAGGGCCTGGTCTGGTGTGAGCAGTATGTCCCGCGCCTCCAACTTGTTGAAGTGGAAGTCTTAATCCGAATCGAGGTTAGTGATTGCTGTGCTAATGTCAGAAGCTCTTTTCGGCCATAAAAAACGATGGGGGAAACATTATGTACAAAAAAGATAAGATCAGTATGAAAACACACAAAATAGCAGAGTTGCTCAGGACCCCGTAATATGTCTGCTTTTCATTGCAGAAAATGGTTGTGTTTATTTCACAGCTAGAATTTTTTTTTCCTGATATATCATTTAGCCTGTCAATTCTCGGATAACTTATTGGGGTTCGGATAAAGAGGCCTACTAGTAAAAAGTAAAATAAGAAACATTGAATTGTCATCATCACATAATTACATTAGGGCTACCTTTCCCAGATGAATTCCCAAGATGCATGCAGCATGCATCTACCATTGGCCTGGATTGTCATCGAAAGGAATCAAAAGGGACATTCTTGAACTCTTAAAAGTTTAATTTACCGTAAGGGGAGCTCTTATTTCATGAATATAAAACATTTTATAAATAAACTTTCATGAATATAAAACATTTCATAATTGACACTCTTCACTCTTCAATATTTTCAAAGCAACCTTTGTGAAATCTACTGTGTCAATCAAGTGAATTGGTAATTATATGGAACACTCTGTGATAAAAGGTGCATTAAAAGTTATGTTAATGACAATTGTGATAAAAGTTCCATGAATATTAAGGCTTTATTGAGACCACAACAAATTCAACCTTGTGATTTGAAGTGTGTATTTTATTTAATTGTGCTCGCAGCATGTCACTAGAATAGTGGTTTCCTTGGCGACTCCTCATCATTATTCATGTTTGACGAAGCCACCAACGAAGCCACCACTATATTTACCCTGTCTATTATCAACAGAATTTTAGACTTTTAATAAAGGCTGTTGTGGACTAAACCTGTACCTGTTTCGAAGTTGTATCTAAATAAAGATTGTGTTGCTCTTTCAGTCTCACTCACAGCTCGATACTCGTTCATCTTCTTTTTTAAACCACCTTTAATTCCAAGACTTGACTTGAAGCCTTCGTCATAAAATGGTCATAATCATTATAAACAGTCATGGCATATGTTCAAGTGAAGTGCAACCCACCCACAGAGATCCTATAATCCACTCTCTATATAATTCTATGAACCCATCTGTCTTTGTAGGTCAGGCCATCTAGGACACAAAGGGGACAGGTTATGGCATAACATTGCATCACTAAGTCTAGGTCTAGTACAACATATTTATCTAGGCATGGAGACAGTAGGACAGATTTAACTAGCCTTGGACATTACACCTGGAATTTTTACAACATAAATCCAGGCAATCACACATGGTTCTGCTATCATTCAGGTTGGCTTCACTGGCCGTTTGTAATGCTCTCTGGCACACTAGCCTCTGACTGTCAGCCTCTGACACACGCGCACACACACAAATCCACACACATCCACACCCACACACACACACACACACACACACACATAAACACACACTCCTGCAAAAACACACACAAACCAAACACACACGTTCCATAAAGTGATTCCACAGTGTGAGGTTTTGTTGTTCGAAATGTCAGACAGAACTTTGCTCCAGTGCAAATAGAAATCCATCAATCCATCGCACACACACACACACACACACACACACACACACACACACACACACACACACACACACACACACACACACACACACACACACACACACACACACACGACGGGGCAGTAGTGGAGAAGGTGGAGAGTTTTAAGTTCCTCGGCGTACACATCACGGACAAACTGAAATGGTCCACCCACACAGCCAGCGTGGTGAAGAAGGCACAACAGCGCCTCTTCAACCTCAGGAGGATGACGACATTAGGCTTTTCACCAAAATCACTCACAAACTTTTACAGATGCACAATCGAGAGCATCCTGTTGGGCTGTATGGTACGGCAACTGCTCCGCACACAACCGTAACGCTTTCCAGAGGGTAGTGAGGTCTTCACAACGCGGCAGGGTAGCCTAGTGGTTAGAGCGTTGGACTAGTAACCGGAAGGTTGCAAGTTCAAACCCCCGAGCTGACAAGGTACAAATCTGTTGTTCTGCCCCTGAACAGGCAGTTAACCCACTGTTCCTAGGCCGTCATTGTAAATAAGAATTTGTTCTTAACTGACTTGCCTAGTAAAATAAAGGTAAAAAATAAAAATAAATAAAAACTACCTGCTCTCCAGGACACCTACACCACCCGATGTCACAGGAAGGCCAAAAAGATCATCAAGGACAACAACCACCTGAGTCACTGCCTGTTCACCCCGTTATCATCCAGAAGGCGAGGTCAGTACAGGTGCATCAAAGCTGGGAAAGAGAGACTGAAAAACAGCTTCTAAAACAGCTATAACTAACATTGAGTGGCTGGTGCCAACATACTGACTCAATCTCTAGCCACTTTAATAATAAAAAATTGGATGTAATAAATGATCACTAGTCACTTTAAACAATGGCACTTTATATAATGTTTACATACCCTACACTACTCATCTCATATGTATATACTGTACTCTATACCACCTACTGCATCTTGCCTATGCTGTCCGGCCATCGCTCATCCATATATATTTTTATGTACATTTTTTTATTTTATGTTCTCATTCATTCCTTTACACTTGTGTGTATAAGGTAGTTGTTGTGAAATTGTTAGATTACTTGTTAGATATTACTGCATGGTCGGAACTAGAAGCACAAGCATTTCGCTACACTCGCATTAACATCTGCTACCCATGTGTATGTGACAAATAAAATTTGATTTGACACACACACACACACACACACACACACACACACACACACACACACACACACACACACACACACACACACACACACACACACACACACACACACACACACACACACACACACACACACACACAGCATAGAACCCACAGCATAGAACCACAGCCTTACAGATGTGACTTATACCATGGCCGTTCACTGTAATTACTCTGTTGTCATTGTGGGACGAGTGATAGAAGCTATGGACCGTGTCTTGCCCTTCTGTCCTCCCTCCCTCCCTTCCTCCCTCCCTCCTTCCCTCCATCCTTCTCTCTCGCTCTCTTCCTCTCCCCCTCCCTCCCTTCCAGTGTTTCAACATCACATCTCAATGAGACTCTATATATTACATGTAATCAAGCAGGCCTATATACTCCCTATATCTGTCAGATAGTTGCCGGGCAACTCTAAATCTAATTGCACTATTGTAAAATAATTGGCATTTCTGTATTACGCTGGAGCTATATGCATTACCCTGTCGCTGGGCATCTTGGAAAGATGCTGGTTGCATTCTAATTTGGCCTATGAACAATACCTGAAATGGTGTTCGTTTACGATACCCTGTCAAGCGCTGCAGTCACTTCATATATCCAGGGAGTAGGAGGAATGATATGAATTTACACATAAATGTGTACGGATGTATTGTGTAAAATGATAAATAAACAATGTTATTAATCTTTCCATTCGACAACCAGCTGTGACAGTTAGATAATAAGGTGCTGATTGTTGTTGTAGTTGTTTCGTAATGGTAGAACTACTATCCTCTTCTGTTCGCTTTCCTATTAAGATACATTATTCGGTTCTCTATATGCACACAAAATTGTGAGTCACGATGCCACAGTCGACCATGAAATAACTGTTTAACACTAACAATAAGTTGTTTACGAGAAGAGACGATATGGGGTTGCCGTGACTGTTTGATCTTCAAGAATGTACTGTCAAACAAGATTTTTCTCATGGTATAAGGGAGTTAGTGAAGGGAATTCTATGCATGTTTAAAGAACTACCCACATCCTTTGTGTACTGTGTGTTATCAAAAATAATGTAACCGCTATATATCTAACTCTACCTGTTGTTATTATTCTGCACACCACTAACTCTACCTGTTGTTGTTATACTGCACACCACTAACTCTACCTGTTGTTATCATTCTGCACACAATTAACTCTACCTGTTGTTGTTATACTGCACACCACTAACTCTACCTGTTGTTATCATTCTGCACACAATTAACTCTACCTGTTGTTGTTATTCTGCACACCACTAACTCTACCTGTTGTTGTTATTCTGAACACCACTAACTCTACCTGTTGTTATCATTCTGCACACCATTAACTCTACCTGTTGTTGCTTTTCTGCACACCACTAACTCTACCTGTTCTTATTATTCTGCACACCACTAACTCTACCTGTTCTTATTATTCTGCACACCACTAACTCTACCTGTTGTTGCTTTTCTGCACACCACTAACTCTACCTGTTGTTGTTATTCTGCACACCATTCACTCTACCTGTTGTTGTTATTCTGCACACCACTAACTCTACCTGTTGTTGTTATTCTG
This sequence comes from Oncorhynchus masou masou, assembly GCF_036934945.1. Lineage (NCBI taxonomy): Eukaryota > Metazoa > Chordata > Actinopteri > Salmoniformes > Salmonidae > Oncorhynchus > Oncorhynchus masou. The sequence goes on along the minus strand of NC_088239.1, from coordinate 71,731,452 downwards.
CACACCACTAACTCTACCTGTTGTTGCTTTTCTGCACACCACTAACTCTACCTGTTGTTGTTATTCTGCACACCACTCACTCTACCTGTTGTTGTTATTCTGCACACCACTAACTCTACATGTTGTTGTTATTCTGCACACCACTAACTCTACCTGTTGTTGTTATTCTGCACACCACTAACACTACCTGTTCTTATTATTCTGCACACCACTAACTCTACCTGTATGCCCTACAATATATGACACAGACAAAAGACCATCCCTCCTTCTCAACCCACCAAACTGGCGCCTTTTAAAATTGCAGTTGTTATTCTGTGCAACCATCTCTACCTGTATATCCTATTTGACAATGAGAAAGGCCAATCCCTCCTCCTTCTCATCCTCCTCCTGTTGTTATTCTGTGCACCTCTAACACCTGTATGTCCTATCTGACCCTGAAAGACTATCACCCGCCAATCCCTCCTCCTGTTGTTATTCTGTGCACCTCTAACACCTGTATGTCCTATCTGACCCTGAAAGACTATCACCCGCCAATCCCTCCTCCTGTTGTTATTCTGTGCACCTCTAACACCTGTATGTCCTATCTGACCCTGAAAGACTATCACCCGCCAATCCCTCCTCCTGTTGTTATTCTGTGCACCTCTAACACCTGTATGTCCTATCTGACCCTGAAAGACTATCACCCGCCAATCCCTCCTCCTGTTGTTATTCTGTGCACCTCTAACACCTGTATGTCCTATCTGACCCTGAAAGACTATCACCCGCCAATCCCTCCTCCTGTTGTTATTCTGTGCACCTCTAACACCTGTATGTCCTATCTGACCCTGAAAGACTATCACCCGCCAATCCCTCCTCCTGTTGTTATTCTGTGCACCTCTAACACCTGTATGTCCTATCTGACCCTGAAAGACTATCACCCGTTCCTCCTGTTGTTATTCTGTGCACCTCTAACACCTGTATGTCCTATCTGACCCTGAAAGACTATCACCCGCCAATCCTCCTCCTGTTGTTATTCTGTGCACCTCTAACACCTGTATGTCCTATCTGACCCTGAAAGACTATCACCCGCCAATCCCTCCTCCTGTTGTTATTCTGTGCACCTCTAACACCTGTATGTCCTATCTGACCCTGAAAGACTATCACCCGCCAATCCCTCCTCCTGTTGTTATTCTGTGCACCTCTAACACCTGTATGTCCTATCTGACCCTGAAAGACTATCACCCGCCAATCCCTCCTCCTGTTGTTATTCTGTGCACCTCTAACACCTGTTTGTCCTATCTGACCCTGAAAGACTATCACCCGCCAATCCCTCCTCCTGTTGTTATTCTGTGCACCTCTAACACCTGTATGTCCTATCTGACCCTGAAAGACTATCACCCGCCAATCCCTCCTCCTGTTGTTATTCTGTGCACCTCTAACACCTGTATGTCCTATCTGACCCTGAAAGACTATCACCCGCCAATCCCTCCTCCTGTTGTTATTCTCATCCTCCTCTGACCCTGAAAGACTATCACCCGCCAATCCCTCCTCCTGTTGTTATTCTGTGCACCTCTAACACCTGTATGTCCTATCTGACCCTGAAAGAGTATCACCCGCCCATCCCTCCTCCCGCATCTCCCCTCTAAAAGGAGAGAGGATGAAAGGGACTGTCTCTATCCCTGCAAAGCCTGTCTTTATCTCCAAGAGGTAAATTGAGATCCCTCTTCACTGATATAATCTAGGCTTGGATTGTTTTAGAGAAGTGGGATCTATCTCAATTTATTACCCAGGACTGACTTCTTTGATGTGTCTTTTCTTTGACTTCAAAAGACACATCCTCCAGAGCTAGAGAAGCTGTGGTTTCTGTTTTGGATTGGTGGTAGCCTACTCTGACATTATACATTGGGTTAAGGTTGGGTAGGACCTGTTTTTTCATCAATAACTAGGGCTAGGGAATCACTAAATTGATCACTAACATTTTGAAGCTGAGCCATTTGCTTGTGCTCGTCTGTGCAGTACAGTCATATTTATCTGACTAAGATCATAACATGGTGTCAGAAGTGCTTCAACCTTGTCAAACATAAGAGAAGCGATTATTTCACAGAAAATAATAATGTTTCTTGAGCCATTGCCATGGATACTCACAGACTCAGAGCTACCAAGAGCAAAGCGCATGCACTGCAAGCTGCAAGAAGTGATAGACAGAGGAGCAGCTAATGGATTTACTAACGGAGGACGTTATTTCTGATTTTGGGTTTTGGGCAGGGCCTTAAATTTGGAAGAACCAATCGGACCTGGGTAGGGTAGGGCCTGAAAGTTGTGGGCATTGGTAGGGCTCGAGCATAAAATGAATGCCCATGCAGGGCTCTAGCCTGTAGCCTCTAGCCTCGGGTGAGTGAGGACAAAGCCTTCACAGGTGCTGTCACGATGAATGAACCCAACTAAATCCTGATGTCTGACCCAAAACAACCTCTCCAATCAAATAGGCTGTAAAAGCCATTTAGCACCCAGACGGACCACAGTCATGCTCTGCTACAGTAGCTCTCCACTATATCCCTGGCCTTACCACACTACCAATCAGGCTGTGAATGAACTTCCTCTGATCTACTGCCTTAACAATCCGGAACCCTGTGCCTGTGTATGACCAATGATTATGTGTAGGAGCAGTGTGATCGGAATAATAATGTACCAGTGTGCCGTCAAGATTAGCTAGATTCATTCACACAATTTACCCCTATAGATAATAAAAGATGTGGAAACATGGCATTGAACATGTCTCACTGAATGAAATAAAAGCAGTGAATGAATCTGTCCCTTTTGCATGTCTGCAGTTAGTGTGGAGGCAGTGTGGAGGTAGTGTGGAGGTAGTGTGAATGCAGTGTGGAGGTAGTGTGGAGGTAGTGTGGAGGTAGTGTGAAGGCAGTGTGAAGGCAGTGTGGAGGTAGTGTGGAGGTAGTGTGAAGGCAGTGTGGAGGCAGTGTGGAGGCAGTGTGGAGGTAGTGTGGAGGTAGTGTGGAGGCAGTGTGGAGGTAGTGTGGAGGTAGTGTGGAGGTAGTGTGAAGGCAGTGTGGAGGCAGTGTGGAGGTAGTGTGGAGGCAGTGTGGAGGTAGTGTGGAGGTAGTGTGGAGGTAGTGTGAAGGCAGTGTGGAGGCAGTGTGGAGGCAGTGTGGAGGCAGTGTGGAGGCAGTGTGGAGGCAGTGTGGAGGTAGTGTGAAGGCAGTGTGGAGGCAGTGTGGAGGCAGTGTGGAGGCAGTGTGGAGGCAGTGTGGAGGCAGTGTGGAGGTAGTGTGAAGGTAGTGTGGAGGTAGTGTGGAGGTAGTGTGAAGGCAGTGTGGAGGCAGTGTGGAGGCAGTGTGGAGGTAGTGTGGAGGTAGTGTGGAGGTAGTGTGAAGGTAGTGTGGAGGCAGTGTGGAGGTATTGTGGAGGTAGTGTGGAGGCAGTGTGGAGGCAGTGTGGAGGTAGTGTGGAGGCAGTGTGGAGGCAGTGTGGAGGTAGTGTGGAGGCAGTGTGGAGGCAGTGTGGAGGCAGTGTGAAGGTAGTGTGGAGGTAGTGTGGAGGTAGTGTGAAGGCAGTGTGGAGGCAGTGTGGAGGCAGTGTGGAGGTAGTGTGGAGGTAGTGTGGAGGTAGTGTGAAGGTAGTGTGGAGGCAGTGTGGAGGTATTGTGGAGGTAGTGTGGAGGCAGTGTGGAGGCAGTGTGGAGGCAGTGTGGAGGCAGTGTGGAGGTAGTGTGGAGGTAGTGTGGAGGTAGTGTGGAGGCAATGTGGAGGTAGTGTGGAGGCAGTGTGGAGGCAGTGTGAAGGCAGTGTGGAGGTAGTGTGGAGGTAGTGTGGAGGTAGTGTGAAGGTAGTGTGGAGGTAGTGTGGAGGTAGTGTGAAGGTAGTGTGGAGGTAGTGTGGAGGTAGTGTGAAGGCAGTGTGGAGGCAGTGTGGAGGCAGTGTGGAGGTAGTGTGGAGGTAGTGTGGAGGTAGTGTGAAGGTAGTGTGGAGGCAGTGTGGAGGCATTGTGGAGGTAGTGTGGAGGCAGTGTGGAGGCAGTGTGGAGGCAGTGTGGAGGCAGTGTGGAGGCAGTGTGGAGGCAGTGTGGAGGTATTGTGGAGGTAGTGTGGAGGCAGTGTGGAGGCAGTGTGGAGGCAGTGTGGAGGTAGTGTGGAGGCAGTGTGGAGGTAGTGTGGAGGTAGTGTGGAGGCAGTGTGAAGGTAGTGTGGAGGTAGTGTGGAGGTAGTGTGAAGGTAGTGTGGAGGTAGTGTGGAGGTAGTGTGAAGGCAGTGTGGAGGCAGTGTGGAGGCAGTGTGGAGGTAGTGTGGAGGTAGTGTGGAGGTAGTGTGAAGGTAGTGTGGAGGCAGTGTGGAGGCATTGTGGAGGTAGTGTGGAGGCAGTGTGGAGGCAGTGTGGAGGCAGTGTGGAGGCAGTGTGGAGGCAGTGTGGAGGTAGTGTGGAGGTATTGTGGAGGTAGTGTGGAGGCAGTGTGGAGGTAGTGTGGAGGCAGTGTGGAGGCAGTGTGAAGGCAGTGTGGAGGTAGTGTGGAGGTAGTGTGGAGGCAGTGTGAAGGTAGTGTGGAGGTAGTGTGGAGGCAATGTGGAGGTAGTGTGGAGGCAGTGTGGAGGCAGTGTGAAGGTAGTGTGGAGGCAGTGTGGAGGCAGTGTGGAGGTAGTGTGGAGGTAGTGTGGAGGTAGTGTGGAGGCAGTGTGGAGGCAGTGTGGAGGTAGTGTGGAGGTAGTGTGGAGGTAGTGTGAAGGTAGTGTGGAGGTAGTGTGGAGGTAGTGTGAAGGCAGTGTGGAGGCAGTGTGGAGGTAGTGTGGACGTAGTGTGAAGGCAGTGTGGAGGCAGTGTGGAGGTAGTGTGGAGGTAGTGTGGAGGCAGTGTGGACCAAACACCACTCCAGTAGGAAGTTAGTCAGCACTCTCCCTGATATGATGCCTTTGATCCCAGAGCTGAGAAATGCACTTATAAAGAGAGGTGTGTGTGTGTGCGTGTGTGTGTGTGTGTGTTATATCTCAAAAGAGATAAGGGAAAGTATATTCAATAAATACATGTGCAACACCCATAAAGGGAATATGGAGCAGCAAAGTTGTTTGGTGAGGAATGACCTAAGGAAATATGAACTAGCAGGATGCTGGATGCTGGATAATGGGGAAAAAAGCACTGAATGAAATCAGATACTATCAGACAAAACCTCAGATAAAAGTCCCTTCTCCATTCCATTGTTGGTTATCCTTAGAGACACACAGTGTTCTGTTTCACTGAAGCAAGCAGCCATAGAATAGGAAGGACAAAAAAATCTCACACAGCAGCTCTCACTTTTGTATCTTGCCCTTGGTCTTTCTGACTCGCTTTCTCTGTTTCTGTCCCTGTCTGTCTTTTTCTCCATCTGTCTGTCTTTTTCTCTGTCTTTTTCTCTGTCTTTTTCTCTGTCTGTCTGTCTGTCTGTCTGTCTGTCTGTCTGTCTGTCTGTCTGTCTGTCTGTCTGTCTGTCTGTCTGTCTGTCTGTCTGTCTGTCTGTCTGTCTGTCTGTCTGTCTGTGTGTGTGTGTGTGTGTGTGTGTGTGTGTGTGTGTGTGTGTGTGTGTGTGTGTGTGTGCCCTCATTGCGTCGAACACTTCCTCTCACACGCCACAGACCAGTTGACCAACACCAGGGTTATCAAATTGTTAAGAGGAGGTGGAGCCCTCACAGGTCTTTCAGAGAGGAGACGCAGTGTCTCTTCCAGAGCAACTGTACTATACGTCCATTTACTGTAACAGGGGGTGGGGACATCCATACCACACGTACCGTTGTCTTCCTATGCTGCACCACACAGTACTATAACATACTTTCTGTTCCCTTCCTATACATCCTGAGAGAGAACACACTGTGTGCTTCTCCACTTCTGCCCGATGACGTCTGCTCTGCACCACACTGTACTGAACCATATACAATTCCCTTTCTCTCCCTCCCTCTTCCCTGGACACTTTTCCAGGCCCGCAGGCTTTGACACGCTTGAATGCTGATGCCTGGGTGAGATGTGATGGACATGCATTCTGATGTTAAGGCTCTTTTCACTCTCTCTGAAGAGGAGAGGACAGGCTGCAGAAATCACACCTGGAACGAGTGTCATCTCCATGCAATATTACCAATGAGGTGTCATCTCCATGCAATATTACCAATGAGGTGTCATCTCCATGCAACATTACAAATGAGGTGTCATCTCCATGCAATATTACCAATGAGGTGTCATCTCCATGTAATATTACCAATGAGGTGTCATCTCCATGCAATATTACCAATGAGGTGTCATCTCCATGCAATATTACCAATGAGGTGTCATCACCATGTAATATTACCAATGAGGTGTCATCTCCATGCAATATTACCAATGAGGTGTCATCTCCATGCAACATTACAAATGAGGTGTCATCTCCATGCAATATTACCAATGAGGTGTCATCTCCATGTAATATTACCAATGAGGTGTCATCTCCATGCAATATTACCAATGAGGTGTCATCTCCATGCAATATTACCAATGAGGTGTCATCACCATGTAATATTACCAATGAGGTGTCATCTCCATGCAATATTACCAATCAGGTGTCATCTCCATGCAATATTACCAATGAGGTGTCATCTCCATGCAATATTTGCAAATGAGGTGTCATCTCCATGCAATATTACCAATGAGGTGTCATCTCCATGTAATATTACCAATGAGGTGTCATCTCCATGTAATATTACCAATGAGGTGTCATCTCAATGCAATATTACAAATGAGCTGTCATCTCCATGCAATATTACCAATGAGGTGTCATCTCCATGCAATATAACCAATGATGTGTCATCTCCATGCAATATTACAAATGAGGTGTCATCTCCATGAAATATTACCAATGAGGTGTCATCGCTATGCAATATTACAAATGAGGCGTCATCTCCATGCAATATTACCAATGAGGTGTCATATCCATGCAACATTACAAATGAGATGTCATCTCAATGCAATATTACCAATGAGGTGTCATTCACATGCAATATTACCAATGAGGTGTCATCTCCATGAAATATTACAAATGAGGTGTCATCTCCATGAAATATTACCAATGAGGTGTCATCTCTATGCAATATTACAAATGAGGTGTCATCTCCATGCAATATTACAAATGACGTGTCATCTCCATGCAATATTACAAATGAGGTGTCATCTCTATGCAATATTACCAATGAGGTGTCATCTCCATGCAATACTACCAATGAGGTGTCATCTCCATGCAATATTACAAATGAGGTGTCATCTTCATGTAATATTACCAATGAGGTGTCATCTCCATGCAATATTACCAATGAGGTGTCATCTCCATGCAATATTACCAATGAGGTGTCATCTCCATGCAATATTACCAATGAGATGTCATCTCCATGCAATATTACCAATGAGGTGTCATCTCCATGCAATATTACCAATGCTGTCATCTCCATGTAATAATACCAATGAGGTGTCATCTCTATGCAATATTACCAATGAGGTGTCATCTCCATGCAATATTACCAATGACGTGTTATCTCTATGCAATATTACAAATGAGGTGTCATCTCCATGCAATATTACCAATGAGATGTCATCTCCATGCAATACTACCAATGAGGTGTCATCTCCATGCAATATTACCAATGACGTGTTATCTCTATGCAATATTACAAATGAGGTGTCATCTCCATGCAATATTACCAATGAGATGTCATCTCTATGCAATATTACCAATGAGGTGTCATCTCCATGCAATATTACCAATGAGGTGTCATCTCCATGCAATATTACCAATGACGTGTTATCTCTATGCAATATTACAAATGAAGTGTCATCTCCATGCAATATTACCAATGAGGTGTCATCTCCATGCAATATTACCAATGACGTGTTATCTCTATGCAATATTACAAATGAGGTGTCATCTCCATGCAATATTACCAATGAGATGTCATCTCCATGCAATATTACCAATGAGGTGTCATCTCCATGCAATATTACCAATGAGGTGTCATCTCCATGCAATATTACCAATGAGGTGTCATCTCCATGCAATATTACCAATGCTGTCATCTTCATGTAATAATACCAATGAGGTGTCATCTCCATGCAATATTACCAATGAGGTGTCATCTCTATGCAATATTACAAATGAGGCGTCATCTCCATGCAATATTACCAATGAGGTGTCATCTCCATGCAACATTACAAATGAGATGTCATCTCAATGCAATATTACCAATGAGGTGTCATTCACATGCAATATTACCAATGAGGTGTCATCTCCATGCAATATTACCAATGAGGTGTCATCTCCATGCAATATTACCAATGAGGTGTCATCTCCATGCAATATTACAAATGAGGTGTCATCTCCATGCAATATTACCAATGAGGTGTCATCTCCATGCAATATTACAAATGAGGTGTCATCTCCATGCAATATTACAAATGAGGCATCATCTCCATTCAATATTACCAATGAGGTGTCATCTCCATGCAATATTACCAATGAGGTGTCATCTCCATGCAATATTACAAATGAGGTGTCATCTCCATGCAATATTACCAATGAGGTGTCATCTCCATGCAATATTACAAATGAGGTGTCATCTCCATGCAATATTACAAATGAGGCGTCATCTCCATGCAATATTACCAATGAGGTGTCATTCACATGCAATATTACCAATGAGGTGTCATCTCCATGCAATATTACCAATGAGGTGTCATCTCCATGCAATATTACAAATGAGGTGTCATCTCCATGCAATATTACCAATGAGATGTCATCTCCATGCAATATTACCAATGAGGTGTCATCTCCATGTAATATTACCAATGAGGTGTCATCTCCATGCAATATTACAAATGAGGTGTCATCTCCATGCAATATTACAAATGAGCTGTCATCTCCATGCAATATTACAAATGAGGTGTCATCTCCATGCAATATTTGCAAATGAGGTGTCATCTCCATGCAATATTACACATGAGGTGTCATCTCCATGCAATATTTGCAAATGAGGTGTCATCTCCATGCAATATTACAAATGAGGTGTCATCTCCATGCAATATTACCAATGAGGTGTCATCTCCATGTAATATTACCAATGAGGTGTCATCTCCATGAAATATTACCAATGATGTGTCTTCTCCATGCAATATTACAAATGAGGTGTCATCTCCATGTAATATTACAAATGAGGTGTCAACTCCATGCAATTTTACAATGAGGTGTCATCTCCATGCATTATTACCATTGAGGTGTCATCTCCATGCAATATTACCAATCAGGTGTCATCTCCATACAATATTACAAATGAGGTGTCGTCTCCATACAATATTACCAATGAGGTGTCATCTCCATGCAATATTACCAATGCTGTCATCTCCATGTAATAAAACCAATGAGGTGTCATCTCCATGCAATATTACCAATGACGTGTCATCTCTATGCAATATTACAAATGAGGTGTCATCTCCATGCAACATTACAAATGAGATGTCATCTCCATGCAATATTACAAATGAGGTGTCATCTCCATGCAATTTTACAAATGAGCTGTCATCTCCATGCAATATTACAAATGAGGTGTCATCTCCATGCAATATTTGCAAATGAGGTGTCATCTCCATGCAATATTACAAATGAGGTGTCATCTCCATGCAATATTACAAATGAGGTGTCATCTCCATGCAATATTTGCAAATGAGGTGTCATCTCCATGCAATATTACCAATGAGGTGTCATCTCCATGCAATATTACCAATGAGGTGTCATCTCCATGCAATATAACCAATTATATATCATCTCCATGCAATATTACAAATGAGGTGTCATCTCCATGAAATATTACCAATGATGTGTCTTCTCCATGAAATATTACCAATGATGTGTCTTCTCCATGCAATATTACAAATGAGGTGTCAACTCCATGCAATTTTACAATGAGGTGTCATCTCCATGCATTATTACCATTGAGGTGTCATCTCCATGCAACATTACCAATCAGGTGTCATCTCCATACAATATTACAAATGAGGTGTCGTCTCCATGCAATATTACAAATGAGATGTCATCTCCATGCAATATTACCAATGAGGTGTCATTCACATGCAAAACTACCAATGAGGGGTCATCTCCATGCAATATTACCAATGAGGTGTCATCTCCATGCAATATTACCAATGAGGTGTCATCTCCATGCAATACTACCAATGAGGTGTCATCTCCATGCAATATTACAAATGAGATGTCATCTCCATGTAATATTACCAATGAGGTGTCATCTCCATGCAATATTACCAATGAGGTGTCATCTCCATGCAATATTACCAATGAGGTGTCATCTCCATGCAATATTACCAATGAGGTGTCATCTCCATGCAATATTACCAATGCTGTCATCTCCATGTAATAATACCAATGAGGTGTCATCTCCATGCAATATTACCAATGACGTGTCATCTCTATGCAATATTACAAATGAGGCGTCATCTCCATGCAATATTACCAATGAGGTGTCATCTCCATGCAACATTACAAATGAGGTGTCATCTCCATGCAATATTACCAATGAGGTGTTATCTCTATGCAATATTACAAATGAGGTGTCATCTCCATGCAATATTACCAATGAGGTGTCATCTACATGCAATATTACCAATGAGGTGTCATCTCCATGCAATATTACCAATGAGGTGTCATCTCCATGCAATATTACCAATGAGGTGTCATCTCTATATAATATTACCAATGCTGTCATCTCTATGCAATATTACAAATGAGGCGTCCTCTCCATGAAATATTACCAATGAGGTGTCATCTCCATGCAACATTACAAATGAGATGTCATCTCAATGCAATATTACCAATGAGGTGTCATTCACATGCAATATTACCAATGAGGTGTCATCTCCATGCAATATTACCAATGAGGTGTCATCTCCATGCAATATTACCAATGAGGTGTCATCTCTATATAATATTACCAATGCTGTCATCTCTATGCAATATTACAAATGAGGCGTCCTCTCCATGAAATATTACCAATGAGGTGTCATCTCCATGCAACATTACAAATGAGATGTCATCTCAATGCAATATTACCAATGAGGTGTCATTCACATGCAATATTACCAATGAGGTGTCATCTCCATGCAATATTACAAATGAGGTGTCATCTCCATGCAATATTACAAATGAGGTGTCATCTCCATGCAATATTACAAATGAGGTGTCATCTCCATGCAATATCACCAATGAGGTGTCATCTCCATGCAATATTACCAATGAGGTGTCATCTCCATGCAATATTACCAATGAAGTGTCATCTCCATGCAATATTACAAATGAGGTGTCATCTCCATGCAATATTACAAATGAGGTGTCATCTCCATGCAATATTACAAATGAGGTGTCATCTCCATGCAATATTTGCAAATGAGGTGTCACCTCCATGCAATATTACAAATGAGGTGTCATCTCCATGCAATATTTGCAAATGAGGTGTCATCTCCATGCAATATTACAAATGAGGTGTCATCTCCATGCAATATTACAAATGAGGTGTCATCTCCATGCAATATTACAAATGAGGTGTCATCTCCATGCAATATTTGCAAATGAGGTGTCATCTCCATGCAATATTACCAATGAGGTGTCATCTCCATGCAATATTACAAATGAGGTGTCATCTCCATGCAATATTACCAATGAGGTGTCATCTCCATGCAATATTACCAATGAGGTGTCATTTCCATGCAATATTACAAATGTGGTGTCATCTCCATGCAATATAACCAATTATGTATCATCTCCATGCAATATTACAAATGAGGTGTCATCTCCATGAAATATTACCAATTATGTATCATCTCCATGCAATATTACAAATGAGGTGTCATCTCCATGAAATATTACCAATGATGTGTCTTCTCCATGCAATTTTACAATGAGGTGTCATCTCCATGCATTATTTGCAAAGGAGGTGTCATCTCCATGCAATATTACAAATGAGGTGTCATCTCCATGCAATATTACCAATCAGGTGTCATCTCCATACAATATTACAAATGAGGTGTCGTCTCCATGCAATATTACCAATGAGGTGTCATCTCCATGCAATATTACAAATGAGGTGTCATCTCCATGCAATATTACAAATGAGGTGTCATCTCCATGCAATATTACCAATGAGGTGTCATCTCTATGCAATATTACAAATGAGGCGTCATCTCCATGCAATATTACCAATGAGGTGTCATCTCCATGCAATATTACCAATGAGGTGTCATCTCCATGCAATATTACCAATGAGGTGTCATTTCCATGCAATATTACAAATGTGGTGTCATCTCCATGCAATATTACCAATGAGGTGTCATCTCCATGCAATATAACCAATTATGTATCATCTCTATGCAATATTACAAATGAGGCGTCCTCTCCATGAAATATTACCAATGAGGTGTCATCTCCATGCAACATTACAAATGAGATGTCATCTCAATGCAATATTACCAATGAGGTGTCATTCACATGCAATATTACCAATGAGGTGTCATCTCCATGCAATATTACCAATGAGGTGTCATCTCCATGCAATATTACCAATGAGGTGTCATCTCTATATAATATTACCAATGCTGTCATCTCTATGCAATATTACAAATGAGGCGTCCTCTCCATGAAATATTACCAATGAGGTGTCATCTCCATGCAACATTACAAATGAGATGTCATCTCAATGCAATATTACCAATGAGGTGTCATTCACATGCAATATTACCAATGAGGTGTCATCTCCATGCAATATTACAAATGAGGTGTCATCTCCATGCAATATTACAAATGAGGTGTCATCTCCATGCAATATTACAAATGAGGTGTCATCTCCATGCAATATCACCAATGAGGTGTCATCTCCATGCAATATTACCAATGAGGTGTCATCTCCATGCAATATTACCAATGAAGTGTCATCTCCATGCAATATTACAAATGAGGTGTCATCTCCATGCAATATTACAAATGAGGTGTCATCTCCATGCAATATTACAAATGAGGTGTCATCTCCATGCAATATTTGCAAATGAGGTGTCACCTCCATGCAATATTACAAATGAGGTGTCATCTCCATGCAATATTTGCAAATGAGGTGTCATCTCCATGCAATATTACAAATGAGGTGTCATCTCCATGCAATATTACAAATGAGGTGTCATCTCCATGCAATATTACAAATGAGGTGTCATCTCCATGCAATATTTGCAAATGAGGTGTCATCTCCATGCAATATTACCAATGAGGTGTCATCTCCATGCAATATTACAAATGAGGTGTCATCTCCATGCAATATTACCAATGAGGTGTCATCTCCATGCAATATTACCAATGAGGTGTCATTTCCATGCAATATTACAAATGTGGTGTCATCTCCATGCAATATAACCAATTATGTATCATCTCCATGCAATATTACAAATGAGGTGTCATCTCCATGAAATATTACCAATTATGTATCATCTCCATGCAATATTACAAATGAGGTGTCATCTCCATGAAATATTACCAATGATGTGTCTTCTCCATGCAATTTTACAATGAGGTGTCATCTCCATGCATTATTTGCAAAGGAGGTGTCATCTCCATGCAATATTACAAATGAGGTGTCATCTCCATGCAATATTACCAATCAGGTGTCATCTCCATACAATATTACAAATGAGGTGTCGTCTCCATGCAATATTACCAATGAGGTGTCATCTCCATGCAATATTACAAATGAGGTGTCATCTCCATGCAATATTACAAATGAGGTGTCATCTCCATGCAATATTACCAATGAGGTGTCATCTCTATGCAATATTACAAATGAGGCGTCATCTCCATGCAATATTACCAATGAGGTGTCATCTCCATGCAATATTACCAATGAGGTGTCATCTCCATGCAATATTACCAATGAGGTGTCATTTCCATGCAATATTACAAATGTGGTGTCATCTCCATGCAATATTACCAATGAGGTGTCATCTCCATGCAATATAACCAATTATGTATCATCTCCATGCAATATTACAAATGAGGTGTCATCTCCATGAAATATTACCAATGATGTGTCTTCTCCATGCAATATTACAAATGAGGTGTCAACTCCATGCAATTTTCAATGAGGTGTCATCTCCATGCATTATTTGCAAAGGAGGTGTCATCTTCATGCAATATTACATATGAGGTGTCATCTCCATGCACTATTACCATTGAGGTGTCATCTCCATGCAATATTACCAATCAGGTGTCATCTCCATACAATATTACAAATGAGGTGTCGTCTCCGTGCAATATTACCAATGAGGTGTCATCTCCATGCAATATTACAAATGAGGTGTCATCTCCATGCAATATTACAAATGAGGTGTCATCTCCATGCAATATTACCAATGAGGTGTCATCTCTATGCAATATTACAAATGAGGCGTCATCTCCATGCAATATTACCAGTGAGGTGTCATTCACATGCAATATTACCAATGAGGTGTCATCTCCATGCAATATTACCAATGAGGTGTCATCTCCATGTAATAATACCAATGAGGTGTCATCTCCATGCAATACTACCAATGAGGTGTCATCTCCATGCAATATTACAAATGAGGTGTCATCTCCATGCAATATTACAAATGAGATGTCATCTCCATGTAATATTACCAATGAGGTGTCATCTCCATGCAATATTACCAATGAGGTGTCATCTCCATGCAATACTACCAATGAGGTGTCATCTCTATGCAATATTACAAATGAGGCGTCATCTCCATGCAATAGTACAAATGAGATGTCATCTCCATGTAATATTACCAATGAGATGTCATCTCCATGCAATATTACCAATGAGGTGTCATCTCCATGCAATACTACCAATGAGGTGTCATCTCCATGCAATATTACAAATGAGGTGTCATCTCCATGCAATACTACCAATGAGGTGTCATCTCCATGCAATATTACCAATGCTGTCATCTCCATGTAATAATACCAATGAGGTGTCATCTCCATGTAATAATACCAATGAGGTGTCATCTCCATGCAATATTGCCAATGAGGTGTCATCTCCATGCAATGTTACAAATGAGGTGTCATCTCCATGCAATATTACCAATGAGGTGTCATCTCTATGCAATATTACAAATGAGGTGTCATCTCCATGCAATATTACCAATGAGGTGTCATCTTCATGCAATTTTACCAATGAGGCGTCATCTCCATGCAATTTTACCAATGAGGTGTCATCTCTATGCAATATTACAATGGAGATGTCATCTCCATGCAATATTTCCAATGAGGTGTCATCTCTATGCAATATTACCAATGAGGTGTCATCTCTATGCAATATTACAAATGAGGCGTCATCTCCATGCAATTTTACCAATGAGGTGTCATCTCCATGCAATATTACCAATGAGGTGTGATCTCCATGCAATATTACCAATGAGGTGTCATCTCCATGCAATATTACCAATGAGGTGTCATCTCTATGCAATATTACCAATGAGGTGTCATGTCCATGCAATATTACCAATGAGGTGTCATCTCCATGCAATATTTCCAATGAGGTGTCATCTCCATGCAATATTACCAATGAGGTGTCATCTCCATGCAATATTACCAATGAGGTGTCATCTCTATGCAATATTACAAATGAGGCGTCATCTCCATGCAATTTTACCAATGAGGTGTCATCTCCATGCAATATTACCAATGAGGTGTGATCTCCATGCAATATTACCAATGAGGTGTCATCTCCATGCAATATTACCAATGAGGTGTCATCTCTATGCAATATTACCAATGAGGTGTCATCTCCATGCAATATTACCAATGAGGTGTCATCTCCATGCAATATTTCCAATGAGGTGTCATCTCCATGCAATATTACCAATGAGGTGTCATCTCCATGCAATATTACCAATGAGGTGTCATCTCTATGCAATATTACCAATGAGGTGTCATCTCCATGCAATATTTCCAATGAGGTGTCATCTCTATGCAATATTACCAATGAGGTGTCATCTCCATGCAATATTACCAATGAGGTGTCATCTCCATGCAATATTACCAATGAGGTGTCATCTCTATGCAATATTACCAATGAGGTGTCATCTCCATGCAATATTACCAATGAGGTGTCATCTCCATGCAATATTACCAATGAGGCGTCATCTCCATGCAATTTTACCAATGAGGTGTCATCTCTATGCAATATTACAATGGAGGTGTCATCTCCATGCAATATTTCCAATGAGGTGTCATCTCTATGCAATGTTACCAATGAGGTGTCATCTTTATGCAATATTACAAATGAGGTGTCATCTCCATGCAATTTTACCAATGAGGTGTCATCTCCATGCAATATTACCAATGAGGTGTGATCTCCATGCAATATTACCAATGAGGTGTCATCTCCATGCAATATTACCAATGAGGTGTCATCTCTATGCAATATTACCAATGAGGTGTCATCTCCATGCAATATTACCAATGAGGTGTCATCTCCATGCAATATTTCCAATGAGGTGTCATCTCCATGCAATATTACCAATGAGGTGTCATCTCCATGCAATATTACCAATGAGGTGTCATCTCTATGCAATATTACAAATGAGGCGTCATCTCCATGCAATTTTACCAATGAGGTGTCATCTCCATGCAATATTACCAATGAGGTGTGATCTCCATGCAATATTACCAATGAGGTGTCATCTCCATGCAATATTACCAATGAGGTGTCATCTCTATGCAATATTACCAATGAGGTGTCATCTCCATGCAATATTACCAATGAGGTGTCATCTCCATGCAATATTTCCAATGAGGTGTCATCTCCATGCAATATTACCAATGAGGTGTCATCTCCATGCAATATTACCAATGAGGTGTCATCTCTATGCAATATTACCAATGAGGTGTCATCTCCATGCAATATTTCCAATGAGGTGTCATCTCTATGCAATATTACCAATGAGGTGTCATCTCCATGCAATATTACCAATGAGGTGTCATCTCCATGCAATATTACCAATGAGGTGTCATCTCTATGCAATATTACCAATGAGGTGTCATCTCCATGCAATATTACCAATGAGGTGTCATCTCCATGCAATATTACCAATGAGGTGTCATCTCTATGCAATATTACCAATGAGGTGTCATCTCCATGCAATTTTACCAATGAGGTGTCATCTCCATGCAATATTTCCAATGAGGTGTGATCTCCATGCAATATTACCAATGAGGTGTCATCTCCATGCAATATTTCCAATGAGGTGTCATCTCTATGCAATATTACCAATGAGGTGTCATCTCTATGCAATATTACCAATGAGGTGTCATCTCCATGCAATATTACCAATGAGGTGTCATCATATAAAAGGGCCTTCATAAAACATCTAGCATCTGGAATTTAATTCTAGTGCCTCCTGATTATAATGGAGGTTTACAGGATTAAATGAGTGGATTGAAATAGATGCATGGTCCCATGTATTGTAATGAACTGGTCCTCCTAGTGGGTAGCTTTAATCTAAAAACCATGTTGGCTCAAAAGCTCTATGAATCATGTTAACCCCAAAACTATGTGATTCAAATTAAAGTGTTAATGAAGTGTTACTGTTTTCAATTATAATATATTGTATGTAGGTATATTTATGTAGTTATAGTATCATACTATAAAATCAAGCTGCGGTCTATGTTTCGCTCTGTGATTTGGGGGATAAGGGAAAGTAGATCTACGGATGTTTATCCAAATAAAGAGAGGGATTGATGATAGAAGTCTGACGATGAGAACCGCTGATTCACTTTGGGGCCTTTTATGCTACTTTTATGTAATTTCCTTAAAGGGGAATATCACAAAAACTATATTTTTTGGTAAATGTTTCGTTAGTCCACTGTTGGCAAAATGTTTTTCATGTCAGAAGTCAAGTTGTCAAGATATTGGACTTTTAAGAAGAAAAGTGTCTCCAGCCACATCATCATGATGATGCGTTTTGCATCATATGGTAATTAGTGAAGTTCCCCTTTAAAATTGAGAACAACGGCAAATACTTTGTATGAACACAACATAGTGTCCCTGAATATTCAACAAAACATGTTCCATCATGATGTCTGGTTTGCTACATTTATATGTTTAAAATCAAATCAAATTGTATTAGTCACATGTGCCAAACACAACAGGTGTAGGTTGACCTTACAGACCTTACAGTGAAATGCTCCTTACAGTAGACCTTACAGTGAAATGCTCCTTACAGTAGACCTTACAGTGAAATGCTCCTTACAGTAGACCTTACAGTAAAATGCTCCTTACAGTAGACCTTACAGTGAAATGCTTACTTACGAGCCCCTAACCAACAATGCAGTAAAAAAAGTAATTAAAGTGCAGCAGTAAAATAACAATAGCGAGACTATATACAGGGGGGTACCGGTACAGAGTCAATGTGCGGGGGCACCGGTTAGTCGAGGTAATTGAGGTAATATGTACATTTAGGCAGAGTTATTAAAGTGACAATGTATAGATGATGACAACAGAGTGTAGCAGCGGTGTAAAAGGGGGGGTGGCAATGAAAATAGTCTGGGTAGCCATTTGATTAGATGTTCAGGAGTCTTATGGCTTGGGTTAGAAGCTGTTTAGAAGCCTCTTGGACCTAGACTTGGTGCTCCGGTACTGCTTGCCGTGCGGCAGCACCCTATGACTAGGGTGGCTGGAGTTGTTGACAATTTTTAGGACCTTCCTCTGACACCACCCAGTATAGAGATCCTGGATGGTAGGAAGTTTGGCCCCAGGGATTTACTGTGCCGTACGCATTACCCTCTGTAGTGCCTTGGGGTCGAAAGCTGAGCAATTGCATACCAGGCAGTGATGCAGCCAGTCAGGATGCCCTCGATGGTGCAACAGTAGAACCTTTTGAGGATCTGAGGACCCAAGTCTCTTTTTGCCACTATTGTATGTCACTTCTGGTTACAGTCAGTGATTTCTCTCTTAATGAAAGTTATCTTGGAGAATGTCATGTAGCATTGCACTAGGTCATGGTCTAAGCCATTGAGATACATCTGTATTATGCACTTGATTTATCTGGTAAAAGCTTGTTTCCTTTGCTGACAGGTGTGTAAAGTTGAGCACACAGCCATGCAATCTCAGTAGAATGACTTTACTGAAGAGTGACTTTCAAAGTGGCACCGTCATAGGATGCCACCTTTCCAACAAGTCAGTTCATCATATTTTTTGCCCTGCTAGAGCTGCTGTAAGTGCTGTTATTTTGAAGTGGAAATGTCTTGGAGCAATAATGGCTGAGCCGCAAATTGGTAGGCTACACAAGCTTACGGTACCGCCGAGTGCTGAAAAAATCGTCTGTCTTCGGTTGCAACACTCACTAACGAGTTCCAAATTGACTAGTCGGGAGCATCATTAAATGTGTCTCCATGACCGAGCATCCTAAGCTCACCATGCGCAATGCTAAACATCGGCTGGAGTGGTGTAAAGCTTGCCGCTATTGGACTCTCTGGAGTGATGAATCACGCTTCACCATCTGGCAGTCCAACGGACGAATTTGGGTTTGGCAGATGCCAGGAGAACGCTACCTGTGCCACCATAGTGCCAACTGTAAAGTTTTGTGGATGAGGAGTAATGGACTGGTTCTGTTTTTCATGGTTCGGGCTCGGCCCCTTATTTCCAGTTAAGGAAAATCTTAACGTTACAGCATACAATGACATTCTAGATAATTCTGTGCTTCCAACTTTGTGGCAACAGAGCCCTGACCTCAACCCCATGGAATACCTTTGGAATGAATTGGAACATCAACTGTGAGCCAGGCCTAATCGCCCAACATCAGTGCCCGACCTCAACCCCATGGAATACCTTTGGAATGAATTGGAACATCAACTGTGAGCCAGGCCTAATCGCCCAACATCAGTGCCCGACCTCAACCCCATGGAATACCTTTGGAATGAATTGGAACATCAACTGTGAGCCAGGCCTAATCGCCCAACATCAGTGCCCGACCTCAACCCCATGGAATACCTTTGGAATGAATTGGAACATCAACTGTGAGCCAGGCCTAATCGCCCAACATCAGTGCCCGACCTCAACCCCATGGAATACCTTTGGAATGAATTGGAACATCAACTGTGAGCCAGGCCTAATCGCCCAACATCAGTGCCCGACCTCAACCCCATGGAATACCTTTGGAATGAATTGGAGCATCAACTGTGAGCCAGGCCTAATCGCCCAACATCAGTGCCCGACCTCAACCCCATGGAATACCTTTGGAATGAATTGGAGCATCAACTGCGAGCCAGGCCTAATCGCCCAACATCAGTGCCCGACCTCAACCCCATGGAATACCTTTGGAATGAATTGGAGCATCAACTGCGAGCCAGGCCTAATCGCCCAACATCAGTGCCTGACCTCAACCCCATGGAATACCTTTGGAATGAATTGGAGCATCAACTGCGAGCCAGGCCTAATCGCCCAACATCAGTGCCCGCCCTCACTCATGCACCTGTGGCTGAACAGAAGCCCCCGTTGTAATGTTTCAAGTCTAGTGGAAAGCCTTCCCAGAGTGGAGGCTGTTATAGTAGCAAAGGGGAGCAACTCCATATTAATGCCCATTATTTTTGGAATGAGATGTCAGATGAGCAGGTGTCCACATACTTTTTGTAATGTAGTGTATGTCATGATATTAGGAAAAGTGTTTATTTCCAGCAAGTATATTTTATGGGTTTTGTTTCTGTAACTAGCTTGACTGGCTAGCCACTGGCTAGCTGAACCCGAAGACATGACATCACTTTTTTTCTTTTTTTCTGATTGAAGCAGATACAGTGCCTTCAGAAAGACTCCTTGACTTTTTCCACATTTTGTTATGTTACAGCCTTATTCTAAAATGGATTAAATAAATAAAAATCCTCAGCAATCTACACACATTAACCCATATTGAAAATGGATAAACAGATTTTTAGACATTTTTGAAAATGTATTACAAATTTAAAAAATAAATACCTTATTTACATAAGTATTCAGACCCTTTGCTATGAGACTCGAAATTGAGCTCAGGTGCATTCTGCTTCCATTGATCATCCATGAGATGTTCCTACAACTTGATTGGAGTCCACTTGTGGTAAATTCAATTGATTGGACATGATATGAAAGCCACACACCTGTCTATATAAGGTCCCACTGTTGACAATGCATGTCAGCGCAAAAACCAAGCCATGAGGTTTAATGAATTGTCCGTAGAGCTCAGAGACAGAATTGTGTCGAGGCACAGATCTGGGGAAGGGTAGCAAAACATTTCTGCAGCGTTAAAGGTCCTCAAGAACACAGTGGCTTCCATCATTCTTAAATTGAAGAAGCTTGGAACCACCAAGACTCTTCCTAGAGCTGGCCGCCCGGCCGAACTGAACAATCGGGGGAGAAGGGCCTTGGTCAGGGAAATCCCCAAAGAATCCAATGGTCACTCTGACAGAGCTCCACAGTTCCTCTGTGGAGATGGAAGAACCTTACAGCAGGACAACAACCCCAAGCAAACAGCCAAGACAAACCAGAAGTGGCTTCGGGACACATTTCTGAATGTCTTTGAGTGGCCCAGCCAGAGCCTGGACTTGAACCCGATCTAACAACTCTGTAGAGACCTGAAAATAGCAGCGACGCTCCCCATCCAACCTGACAGAGCTTGAGAGGATCTTCAGAGAAAAATGAGAGAAACTCCCCAAATACAGGTGTGCCAAGATTGTAGAGCAGTGTTTCTTAAAGTATGGGTCACGATCCACCTGTTAATGGTGGGTCGCGATGTAAATGTATAATTATTTCATTAATTACTGGACTTGATTTGGCCAAGTGCAACTGCGCTCTCGGTTCAGTGCACTCTCTCCTTATCAGTGGTCTCTGCACATTTTGGCAGCTGCGCAAGTGGGAGTGAGAGAGGTAGAGGGAGATAACCATATGCTTCGCTGTTTAATAACTGATTCTTTTCTGCAGATTTCTTGAAAATCACTCTGTGACCCACACGCTGCTGCGCTGTCATTCAAGCCACTGACTTGTTATACCCGGTCCCACTCACCATCACTCACCGCTGTCATGAAGTGGACTCATGCTAGCCACAAGTTCTGACTGAGCTCAGTCGTCATGAAACGCAAATACAGTGATGACTTTTTGTCTCTTTCATACAAACTTTGAGAAATAACGAGGAGCGTCCACAATGTGTTTTGTGTGGGGAAGTGCTTAGTAATGAGTCTCTCAAAACAAACAAATTAATAAAACGACACGTTTTATCCAGGCACAACCTGACGGTAAACCCAGGGAGTTCTTTCAGAACAGGGCAGATTGCTTCCGGAAACAGTACTTCGAAAGTGGAAAAGTAAGTCAACTAGCAATTCATTGTTGTCATTTTATAACAAGTGATGATAAGCAGAAATAAAGGAGTACTATCTCTCATAGAAGTAGATGTGAATTTCTCTTTCAAACCATCCCCTGGTCTTGTAATGTTACACAGCTAATAGCTAACATTAGCAAAGCAAGTGTCGTGTCTTTGGCTACGCCAGATTAAGTGATATGACATGCTATTCTATAAAATAATTTCTCCATAATTAATATTACCTGATTGAGCTCTTCATGTAAATGTAATTAACTAGAGAGTTGGGGCACCACAAAATAATATTTATAAAGCTATTATCTTCCGAATAAACTCTTAAAGACCTAGTAATATTTGACATCAATAGCAGTCAATATTAATCGTCATCTTAATTCAGTCTCATCTGAAAGTTGTAAATTCTTGGTTATCTGCACGAACCCTGGCTAACAAGTTGAATCAAAAATACAAAATTGGGTTTAATTATTTATTTACTAAATACCTAACTAATTACACAGAATTACACATACATATAATTAAATCATAACTTGATTACAAATGACGTCATAAAGGAAAACGTCCCTAGCGGGCGGAACAGATATGACAGCTTGTTACACAAAAGAAAAGGGCTGGGTTTGAGTGAAAGAGCGGGAAGACTGAGGAACAAAGGGAGAAGCTGTGCTATCGTAAATACAGTATCTTATGCATTCTAAATTACCACCCATGTTCATATAGCCTAGGGGCAATAGAGCTTCTTATCTGTCATGTGTTGGAGTTGAGTTGCTCTGTTACACAAACACTTACATTTTTCTTTACAGTTAAGTTGCCCTGGTCATGTCAGTATACAGAAACTTTTATTATGAACTAATGGCATGTTGTACCTCTACCTTGCTACCTTGCAGATAAGCCAAGGAGGAGGACAGATGAGAACAGCAGCAGCCAGGGACAACTGGTAGGGAAGAGGATGATTTAGAAGACCCAGACACAGGCCCAAAGCAAGTTAAGCTAAGCCAGTATCCCCTTGACCATTTTGGATTGCAAAACTAGTGGGAGACACACCAGACAAGACACAGAGACAGCAACAGAATAATAGGTGATGGAGAGAGACACCAGACAAGGCACAGAGACAGCAACAGAAGAATATGATATGATGGATAGATACATCAGAAGAACAGAACAGGCCATAAGAAAAAGTGGAGACTCAGACAGCAACTGACAAGACACAGAGAAAGTGACAGAAGAGGGCAGATGGAGAAAGAACAGTTAAAAAAAAAATCAGTTGACCTTTATTTAACTATGCAAGTCAGTTAAGAACAAATTCTTATTTACAATGATGGCCTACCAAAAGTCAAAAGGCCTCCTGCCGGCCTGGGATACATTTTTTAAATAAAATGCAATATAAATATAGGACAAAACACACATCACAACAAGAGAGACAACACAACACTACATAAAGAGAGACCTAAGACAACAACATAGCAAGGCAGCAACACATGACTACACAGCATGGTAGCAACACAACATAACAACAACATGGTAGTAACACAACATGGTAGCAGCACAAAATATGGTACAAACATTATTGGGCACAGTCAACAGCACAAAGGTCAAGAAGGTAGAGACAACAATACATCACACAAAGCAGCCACAACTGTCAGTAAGAGTGTCCATGATTGAGTCTTTGAATGAAGAGATTGAGATAAAACTGTCCAGTTTGAGTGTTTGTTGCAGCTCGTTCCAGTCGCTAGCTGCAGCGAAATGAAAAGAGGAGCGACCCAGGGATGTGTGTGCTTTGGGGACCTTTAACAGAATGTGATTGGCAGAACGGGTGTTGTATGTGGAGGATGAGGGCTGCAGTAGATATCTCAGATAGGGGGGAGTGAGGCTTAAGAAGCATCAACCAGTGGGTCTTGCGACGGGTATACAGAGATGACCAGTTTACAGAGGAGTATAGAGTGCAGTGATGTGTCCTATAAGGAGCATTGGTGGCAAATCTGATGGCAGAATGGTAAAGAACATCTAGCCGCTCGAGAGCACCCTTACCTGCAAATCTATAAAATATTTATCCGTAATCTAGCATGGGTCGGATGGTCATCTGAATCAGGGTTAGTTTGGCAGCTGGGGTGAAAGAGGAATGATTATGATAGAGGAAACCAAGTCTTGATTTAACTTTAGGTGAGTTGAGCACACAGTAGATTGTATTACTTCAAGCTGCTCTACAGATTATAATTTGTTGTATTTATTAGCAAAAATTATAGCAGATGAAATACAGTGAAAAAGTAAAAACATGGTTTACAAAGAATTTGCAGGTGAGGTGAAAAAGCCTGTAATATTACTGTTAAAACAATTGTTTACTGCCACAAAGTACACATCAGGGTCATATCGGTTGTTCCAAAATGTGAGGTGTGATGTTGCATGCAGAATGGTTTGGATAGAGAATGGTTTGCCACAGTGACTTAAAAATACATCTGAAGTACAACACATTGACAAAACAGTTGAGGTACAAATAAATAGTTTTTCTGAATCAAAATAATTACACAAACATAGTGGAGACACCACACAATGGTTGTGTAAACATTTTTGTACAGAGTGACTCTCCGTTGAATCAAAAATATGCTGTGCATCAGTTGTAAAACCTCAGTGTACAGTCCACTGTGAGGTGTAAAGTAGTTGAATGGTTTAGATCGTGAATCGTTTGTATACAAGATGGTTTAGATACAGGGCGGTTTATATAGAAGATGGTTTGGATACAGGACAGTTTGGATACAGGGTGGTTTGGATACAGGTCAGTTTGGATACAGGATGGTTTGGATACAGGACAGTTTGGATACAGGGTGGTTTGGATACAGGGGGGTTTGGATACAGGAGGGTTTAGATAATGGACCGTTTGGCAAAGTGACAGAAGATCCGGTCAGGAGGAGGGTTTTATAACCTCTATTTCCAGGTATACTTGGCTGACTGCATGCAGAGACATAAAAATGGTATCCACGAGTTTATATGACTCTGGGTAAGCAAAAAAACATGAAAGATCTCTGGTTCAAATACCCAGACAAATCTGAGAAATCTGAGAAATCTGAGAACTCGAGAAAGGCACTTTGCTCCAGGGGCCCTGTACTACTATGGCGACCCTGTAAAACAACATATTTCACTGAACCTACCTACCCAGTGTCTCCTAAAAATCTCAAATTACCTGGTAGAACTGATCAAATTAAATGAATCATAGAGGTCTTATAACTTATTCCATTCTACAGGAATTTGTTTTGGCTCATGTCTCTTTATATTCATGTGTACTTGGGGCTATATAGCATCTTATCTGCCATGTTTGTAGTTCTGTTTCTCTGTTATGCAAAGACTTCAATGTTTCTTTGCAGTTGAGTTGCCCTGGTCATGTCAGTATACAGTAATTTATTCGGACTCCCAATCACGGCCGGATGTGATACAGTCTGGATTTGAACGAGGGACTGTAGTTCCGCCTCTTGCAATGAGATGCAGTGCCTTAGACTGCTGCGCCACTCAGGAGCCCAGACATGTTGTTCCTCTTCCATCCTACCTTGCAGAGGAGCTACGGAAGAGGACGGATGAGAACAGTAGGCCAGTGGAGCATTTAGAAAAGCAGCAGCCAGGGACAACTGGTAGGGAACATTTTGGTGACCCAGACACAGGCCCAAAACAAGTTAAGCTACCCCAGTATCCCCTTGACCATTTTGGATTGCAAAACTAGTGGAAAACACACCAGACAAGACACAGAGACAGCAACAGAAGAATAGGTGATGGAAAGAGACAACAGACAAGACACAAGTTACTAAGTGATATAGAGGTTTTTGGCAATACACTGTAGATGTATGTGTTCCATCGAAGAGAGTAGAGAGTGTTCCAGAGTAGAGCAATCCACAATACCTACTGTAACTGAATTCTGTTAGTGTCTGCTGTGTCAGGTGGGAAGATGCAAGGTACCTGAAAAAAACCTAGTCTCTCAATGTTCATCTCAAAGTGCACCAAACTCATGCATTTAGCTGTTGAAATTCCTTATTTTTTGTCTGGGGAGGATGCCCCCAGACTCCCCTTCTGGCTTTGAGCTAAGCCACTGATGTCTTCAAATCCCCAAAATGCCCCTGGCATCTGGTGGTTTGTTTAACATAAATTACCAACAACCAAGGAGTGAAACCAAACTTCCCCTGATATTATCCTTAACTATTATCTATAACAACCCCATTAGCTGAATATTTTACCGTGATCGTTTAATGACAAAACAGAGTGGGATACATTTGCTTTAATTAAGGCTTAGTTTAATCTAAAAAGACTACACAATTTCAGACACTTTCTGAACCACACTTGGGACAAAGGATTTCACAAAGAAAAGAGCACTCAGTCTAGGCAGCTATTTTCCAAATTGGCAAAACACTGTATGGTGATGTGTAGCTTCTATAATGCTTCAGATAAATTATAAAAGACAGTATTACACTTAAGAATCGATTGAACACTACTCTACTTTTATGTGGAATAGTGTGTTGTAGAACATAAAATGGACAGCATTTAAAATATTCCAAAGGTTCCATTTCAATACAGTATTCACCATCAAAACCAGAAGCAAAAACACATGATTGTTATACACTGCTACAGGGCTCCCCAACTGGCAGCCCGAGGGTCAAATTAGTTTTATCTGGCCCCCCAAGTGTTCCCACGCTTTATAGAGAGATACGTGATTGTATACATATGTCAGCAAGATCTCAAATGCTTATGTTTTAGTCAAATAGGACATCTGTTTGGGCTTCTTGCAGTCCATTTTCAGTCTATAAATTATTTGTAATTATCTTCCGGCTCTCCAACCATTCGCTCAAGAAAAAATCGCCTGCAGCTGAATCTAGTTGAATATGCACGAATACATTGTGAAAATGTGTTCCTCTTTTCAACTGCAAAAAAAAACAAAACTTGTTTTGCCTTTAAAAGACACAACCATTGATAATTTGTTTGATTTATTCCATTATTTAATATGTGTAGATCACTTTACTCCTTTTAGCAGTGGAGATGCGCAATTTCTCTACGCCCCCCACTAGGTCCGAGCAAGTTGTTTTTAGTGGGAAAAACAGCTAACATCTTTCAATTCTACAAATTCTACCATGAGGCATCACGGAGGGGTCTGCATGGGCTGTGGGCCTGTAGGTGCTGTAGGGGCTGTGGGTGCTGTAGGAGATGTGGGGCCTGTAGGTGCTGTAGGGGCTGCGCGGCCTGTGGGGGCTGTAGGTGTTGCGGGGCCTGTAGGTACTGTAGGGACTGCAGGGCCTGTGGGTGCTGTAGGGGCTGCGGGGCCTGTGGGGGCTGTAGGGGCTGCATGGGCTGTGGGGCCTGTGGGTGCTGTAGGGGCTGTGGAGCCTGTAGGGGCTGTAGGGGCTGCATGGGCTGCGGGGCCTGTGGGTGCTGTAGGGGCTGCGGGGCCTGTAGGTGCTGTAGGGGCTGCAGGGCCTGTAGGTGCTGTAGGGGCTGCAGGGACCTGTGGGGGCTGTAGGGGCTGCGGGGCCTGTGGGTGCTGTAGGGGCTGCAGGGCCTGTGTGTGCTGTAGGGGCTGCGGGGCCTGTGGGTGCTGTAGGGGCTGCGGGGCCTGTGGGTGCTGTAGGGGCTGCGGGGCATGTGGGTGCTGTAGGGGCTGCGGGGCCTGTGGGTGCTGTAGGGGCTGCGGGGCCTGTAGGGGCTGTAGGGGCTGCATGGGCTGCGGGGCCTGTGGGTGCTGTAGGGGCTGCGGGGCCTGTAGGTGCTGTAGGGGCTGCGCGGCCTGTGGGGGCTGTAGGTGTTGCGGGGCCTGTAGGTGCTGTAGGGGCTGCGGGGCCTGTGGGTGCTATAGGGGCTGCAGGGGCCTGTGGGGGCTGTAGGGGCTGCATGGGCTGCGGGGCCTGTGGGTGTTGTAGGGGCTGCGGGGCCTGTGGGTGCTGTACGCCACTGTATTTTAGCTCCTAGTGTAGAAAAGGGCCTCAAAGTGCACATCAGGGTCATATCAGTTGTTACAAAACCTGTGAGGTGTGTTGTTGCATGCAGAATGACTTGGATAGAGAATGGTTTGGCACAGAGACTTTACCCCATGCACTCTTTGTTGTACAACTGATGTATAACATATTTGACAAAACAGTTGTGATACAAAGGAATTGTTTTGCTGTATCAAAATAATTACACAAACATAGTGGAGACACCAAACAATGGTTTTGTAAACATTTTTGTGCAGACTAGAAGACTAACTCTCCATTGAATCACAAATGCACTGTGCATCAGTTGTAAAACCTAAATGTGTACAGGCCACTGTGAGGTGTAATGTAGTAGAATGGTTTGGATGATTTACATTTTGGAAACAGGATGGTTTGGATACAGGATGGTTTAGATACAGAACGGTTCGGATACAGGAGATATTAGATACAATATAGTTTGGACACAGGATAGTTTAGATACAGGATAGTTTAGATACAGAACGGTTTGGATACAGGAGATATTAGATACAATATAGTTTGGACACAGGATAGTTTAGATACAGGATGGTTTGGATACAAGATGGTTTGGATAAAGAATGGTTTGGATACAAGATGATTTGGATACAAGATAGTTTAGATACAGGACAGTTTGGCACAGTGACAGAAGGTCACACAGAGAAACAGAGGGGAACAGAGAACGAAGAGGGGATGTTTTGGGATAGTTGCAGTAAAGGAAGAGAATGTGCTCAATTGTAAATCCTCTTGTGTTTTGAGATAAGCATATTGTTACAGTATAACCCCCTTATAGAGGGAAACTACGATACATACACAAGCGTACCTGTACACTTCCAGTCATTGCGCTAATGCTTGACAGCATGTGCTATGCGAAACTACCTTTAACTTCCTTCATACTGCACGCAGAGACATGCAAATGGTATCACAAGTTTGTCTGTCTCTGGGTAAGTAGACTTTTTTTTATCTCGCAGTATCCCTTTAAACACCTACTATATCATGGTGAGACAACTGTTTCCACATTATTAACTAGAGCACTACGTTCCTTTTTTCTTCTTTTGTATTCTATTTTACTCTGTGATTGTACCACAATCAGACTGAGTCATCTACAGCATGATTATCTGTAAAAGCAGATGTGAATGAATCTGAAACTAATTTAACGTGAGACTTTTTGTGGACTTTATCAGCAACATTCCTACATGGCAATCTGAGAGACATATATATTGATTCAGCTGGGGCACTGTGTTTCTCTAGGTATAGCAGAGCCAGTGGGAAATCTGTGGTGGAATCAAACATAATCAGTCTAACCTTATCAGAGGGAGAGAAGGAGGGATGTAGGTAGGGAGTGAGAGGGAGAGAAAGAGGGAGAGGAAGAGAGAGAGAGAGAGAGAGAGAGTAAGGGAGAGAGAATGGGAGAGTAAGAGACAGAGAGAGAGATTGAGTGAGAGTAAGAGAGAGAGAGGGAGAATGAGGGAGAGTAAGAGAGAGAGAGAGAGAGAGAGAGGGAATGCAGGAGAGTAATCTGCCCTGCATCTCATTTTCCTTCTTAACTTCATATGCATTATCTCCATTTAAAAAAAAACCTGAAACAGCTTTTTCCTGGAATCTAAAGCTATAGTCATTATGCTTAAATCTATGTTAAAAAATATTTATATTTTTCTGCATATCTAAGCATACCTATTGAGCTGTCTGTATCCTCCTGACTGGTGGTTCTTTTTTTAATAAAGAAACAAAATATGCTTCTCTGCATCACTCCAAAAATCTTGATAGAAGATTAGAAGGAATGTGAGTCTTATTCGGTACATTTAGTTATCGCTTGCTTTTCTACCAACCTACCAACCTTGCCAGCAGGTCATACTGCAGCACACCTTGCGGACTGCCGCAGAATTCAATAGCGTGTTACATGCCGTACTCCACCATTTACGGTCGGCTCTCACCCACCATGGACCTGTGATTGGCCACCATGAGGCACGGTTGCAGAAATTATCGGATGATTTAAGAACTCTTGTGTTTGCTCTGCAGACAGGACAGACGGGAGCAACATCTGCTGCACCTGTGGCTGTTCCTAATCCTCCACTCCCTACCAGCTCAACGTCTTCCTCTCTTCGGGAGCCTCCTCTCCTGGCACCAGAGCGCTATGAGGGGCATCCTGGGAGGTGTCACAGGGTTCCTGCTCCTCTCTGGTCTTCGAGCTACAGGCATCATCGTTTTCAACCAAGTGTTCCAGAGTGGTATACGTCATCTCCTTGCTCTCAGGACGGGCTCTGGCCCGGGTCATGGCCATATGGGAGCAGCAATCAGACATTTGTTTTAATTGTCAAAGCTTCACACAGAAGATGAGGAGATATTTTGATCACCGCATCCCAGGCAGGAATGCTGCTCAAAGACTAATTTTAGCCGGAGCGTAGCAGATTACACTATTGACTTTCAGACGCTCGCCATTGAGAGCGGTTGGAATACAGAGGCACTTCGCTCAGCCTTTCTGAACGGACTCAGCGAGAATCTCAAGGATGAACTGGCTTCCCGGGACATTGGACATTCCTGCTTTCATATTCTCTGGGGCTACCGGCTGTTTTCTGGATCGCACATTAGCTCGACAACACGGGCTGCCTCTCACTAAGCTGGACATTCCATTGTCAGTCACTGCGCTGGATGGTCAATCCCTAGGGTCTGGGAAGGTGAAGCAACTCACCATGCCTATTCAGCTATGTGTTCTGGATTTACCATGCAGACCTTATCCACTTACATCTGGTGGCCTCTCCTGAGCTTCCACTGGTTCTTGGACATCCGTGGCTTTCTATCCATCAAATTGACTGGCCATCGGGAAGGATTCTGGGATGGAGTCCTTCATGCCAGCAGCTCTCTCCTCATCCTTCCGGTCCTGCTCATCTGGAGGCCCAGATGCTCCTGTTCCCCCGGTTGGGGATGACAAGCCTGATCTTTCCCACGTACCTCGGGATTACTGTGATATGGGTCAGGTCTTCAGCGAATGAAGGGCCAGCGAACTGCCTCTTCACAGGTCCTACAATTGTGCCATCGACCTCCTGCATGGCACTACTCCTCCGAGAGGAGGGCAGTATTCTCTCTCAGGGACAGAGAATGCAGCCACGAAAAGTTATATTAAGGAGGCGCTGGTAGCTGATTTTCTTCGGCCATCCACGTTATCTGCAGGAGCGGGTTTTTTCTTTGTTGGGAAGAAGGATGGAGGATTACATCACTGTATAGATTACCGGGATTTGAATAACATTACCATCAAGAACCATTACCCTCTGTCTCTTATGTCATCAGCTTATGAGAGACTCCAGGGAACTATGTTTTATTTTAATTTTATGGATTTACAGAACGCATACAATTTGGTGCGCATCAGACAGGGAGACAAGTGGAAGACACCGTTCAACACCCCTAATGGACATTATGAGTACCAGGTCATGCCGTTTGGACTTGCCAATGCTCCAGCAGTTTTCCAGGCCCTGGTTAATGATGTGCTGCGTGACTTCCTTCACCAGTTCTTGTTTGTATACCTGGATGACATCTTCTCCAGGTCCATGGTTGAACCCGTCCAACATGTACGCCAGGTCATTCAAAGACTCCTCTCTCACCACTTATTCGTGAAGGCAGAAAAGTGTGAATTTCATGTTCCTCACATCTCCTTCCTGGGGTACATTGTGTCTCAAGGCTGTGTACGGATGGATTCCCAAAAGGTAGAAGTGGTGGTCAACTGGCCACGGCCCAGCACTGTCAAGCAAGTCCAGTGTTTTTGGGGTTTTGTTAACTTCTAGATTTGTGAGAGACTTTAGTTCTGTGGCTGCGCCATTGACAGGGCTAACCAAGGGCTCGGCTGGGCATGCAAGCTGGACCTCTGCTGCTGAGAGGGCATTCCAGGACCTGAAATGTCGGTTTTCTTCAACACCCATTCTAGTTCATGCAGAGCCTTCTCTTCCCTTCGTGGTAGAGGTGGATGCCTCTGACATTGGCGTTGGTGCGGTTCTGTCTAAGCGCTCGGCTAAAAACCAAAAGTGTCATCCCTATGCCTTCCAGATGTCTCACTCCAGTGGAGAGGAACTATGATGTCGGCAATTGGGAGCTGCTTGCAGTCAAACTGGCTTTGGGGGAGTGGCGGCACTGGTTGGAGGGTTCGGAACATCCTTTTACGGTTTGGATGGACCACTAAAACATAACCTACATTCAGGAGGCTAAACGCCTCAATCGCCAACATGCTCATTGGGCTCTTTTCTTCACTTGGTTCAGATTCATGTTATCCTACCGCCCAGGGTCTAAGAACGTGAAGCCGAAATGCTCTGTTTCGCCAGTTCCCCAACTCCAGTGAGGATCGGCCGCTTGGGATCCATCATCCTTAAGTCGCTCATCCTCGCGACAGTGTCCTGGGGTATAGAGACTGTAGTGAGGGAGGCGCAAGGTAGGGAGGCAGTTCCTGATGGCTGTCCTTCTAACACACTTTTTGTTCCTCTTGGGGCACGGTCCAAGGTACTTCAGTGGGCTCACTCGTCGCATCTCATCTCTCATCCGGGAGGGCAGCGAACGCTTTTTGAGGAGGAGGTTTTGGTGGCCCTTGGCGGAGGTGGACACTCGGACCATCGTGGCTGCCTGTCCGACATGCGCCTGGAACAAGACTCCTTGTCAGCAGCCTCTGGGGCTTCTTCATCCGCTGCCAACACCTTCTCGACCCTGGTCTAATCTATCTACGGATTTCATCATGGGTCTTCCATCCTCAGAGGGCCACACTGTCATCGTGGTCATTGTGGATAGCTTTCAATGGCGGCACATTTTGTTCCACTGCCTAAGCTTCCATGTGCCCGAGAGACTGCTCAGCTAGTTATTCAGTATGTTTTCCACCTTCACGATCTTCCTCTGGACATTGTCTCCGACCGGGGCCCCCAGTTTTCCTCCAGATTCTGGAGGGCGTTCTGTACTCTTCTGAGGTCATCAGCCAGTTTGTCCTCGGGCTATCACCCTCAGTCCAACGGCCAAACAGAGCGGGTGAACCAGGATCTGGAGACCGCCTTGCGGTGCAGTGTGTCCACCAACCCCACCACTTGGAGTCAGCATCTTCCCTGGGTGGAGTACGCACACAAAACTCTCCAGTATTCCTCCACTGGCCTGTCACCATTCTAGGGGTTGTACGGGTACCAGCCTCCTCTGTTTCCAGATCAGGAGATTGAAGTGGCGGTTCCATCCGCTCAACATCTCATCTTTCGTTGCCGCCGGACTGGAAGTGGGCTCATTCAGCGCTCCTGAGGTCCTCTGCACCGGGCACAACGACAGGCCAACCGTCATCTCCGTTCTCACCATCTCCTGCGTCCAGGCCAGATGATCTGGTTGTCTACTAGGGATCTGCATCTATGCGTGGAATCTAGGAAGTTGGCACCCCAGAATGTTGGGCCATTCAAGGTTCTACGGTGCATCAATCCAGTGGCCTATCTCCTTCGTCTTCCCTCGCCCATGAGGGTTCACCCCACCTTCCACATCTCCAGTCAAGCCGGTGGTGTTCAATCCTCTGGTTACGGCCACTCGGCCTCCAACTCTGCCTCGCAGGATAGCAGGACAGCCAGCCTACACTGTGCGACGCATCCTCTCCAGTCACCATTTCCAGCATGGGACTCAATATCTCGTGGACTGGGAGGTTTACGGTCCTGAGGAGCGATCTTGGGTTCCGGCTCCGGACATTCTGGACCCCGGACACATTTGGGAGTTACGTCGCCTCTCTGCTAACCCTAGTGGAACGCCAGGAGCCATTCATTGTGACCACCAGGTTACCGCTGGAGGGCACCCTTGCCTTGTCTTCTAGTTTCCAGGTTACCCTAATTATTACTTATTGGTTTCACCTGGATTTGATTACCTTCTCTGTTCACCTGACTGCCTGGCTATTTAGGTTCCTCTGTTGCTTGTATCTGTGCTTAGGTCTTATGTTTTGTTCAGTGCACTCTTGTGCTGTTGCCTTGTTTTTGTCAAGACTTTACGTACCTTTACCTCTGCTTGCTGTGTTTCTCTGTGACGAGATTCGAGTTTGTACATGCATCAGTGTAACAAGGTGTAGACCGTACAGTGAAATGCTCCTTACAGTAGACCTTACAGTGAAATGCTCCTTACAGTAGACCTTACAGTGAAATGCTCCTTACAGTAGACCGTACAGTGAAATGCTCCTTACAGTAGACCGTACAGTGAAATGCTCCTTACAGTAGACCATACAGTGAAATGCTCCTTACAGTAGACCTTACACTGAAATGCTCCTTACAGTAGACCATACAGTGAAATGCTCCTTACAGTAGACCGTACAGTGAAATGCTCCTTACAGTAGACCTTACAGTGAAATGCTCCTTACAGTAGACCGTACAGTGAAATGCTCCTTACAGTAGACCGTACAGTGAAATGCTCCTTACAGTAGACCTTACAGTGAAATGCTCCTTACAGTAGACCGTACAGTGAAATGCTCCTTACAGTAGACCGTACAGTGAAATGCTCCTTACAGTAGACCTTACAGTGAAATGCTCCTTACAGTAGACCTTACAGTGAAATGCTCCTTACAGTAGACCTTACAGTGAAATGCTCCTTACAGTAGACCGTACAGTGAAATGCTCCTTACAGTAGACCGTACAGTGAAATGCTCCTTACAGTAGACCTTACAGTGAAATGCTCCTTACAGTAGACCTTACAGTGAAATGCTCCTTACAGTAGACCTTACAGTGAAATGCTTACTTATGAGCCCCTAACCAATAATGCAGTTAAAACATATATGGATAAGAATACGAAATTAAAGTAGCAAGTAATTAAAGAGCAGCAGTAAAATAACAATAGCGAGACTATATACAGGGGGTACCGGTACAGAGTCATTGGACCGGTTAGTTGAGGGAATATGTACATGTAGGTAGAGTTACAGTATTAATGTGACTGTGCATAGATGATAACAACAGAGTGTAGCAGCGGTGTACAAGCACCGAATACGTCAAGGGGTATGTAGGCACTGTATGTAGACATTGGATTGATGCTGGAGATAATAAATATGAGGTTGAAAAGTAGCGGAGTTGCCGTTCAGTACTGTTCTCTGATTCATGTTATGCACTTACGACCGTTGAAATCACTGAGGCATTGAAACTTTATTTTTTCAGGTTGAAGGACAATAGATACAGGACAATAAGGGGAGGTTTAAAATCACAATGCTGCACAGAGTACCAGAATGTACCTTCACACGCCCTATGGTTCGTGACTGATGTACTTGATTTTGACATACACTGTAGCTATATGTGTTTATCATATTTATCATAAGGCTGTTGTTTTGTATTTTACTATATATAATGACGATCATCTATGGAACCATTATTTTTAAACGTATTTGCCGTCTATATAATGAAATAAGATGCTACTATATCTGTAAACACACATTTTTGATTGTTAAAGTCTAATTTCTCCATTGGGTTACTGATAAGCAGATGCCCAAATAAAGGAATCAGAATGAATTACACATTGTGGAAAGGAGATCCAAGCTATATAGCCACATATAGAAGCACCCGCCTGCTGCATGAACAGATGGGGAGATGCAGGCTGCACTGCCTTAGCCTTGTAGCAAGTGATTTACCTTTCAACGAGGCACAGTATGTGGAGAATTAAGAACAACAACAATAACAACTGTAACAGCAGCAAACATGCAGAGTACTTTGCTAGGTTTGATTAAGCATTAGCAGGCACCGGTGGATATGATTTGGCAATGTGCCATAGGAGGGCTGTGAGTGTGTAATCCTGCAGGATTAGTTGGAAGACAGACAAAGATGGGAAGGGAGAGAGATAAAGGAGAGAGAGAGGGAGAGGGAGGCAGAGTGGGAGAGAGAGCAGCAGAGAGAGAGAGAGAGGCAGAGAGGGAGAGAGAGAGATAGTGGAGAGAGGCAGCGAGAGAGATAACAGAGAGAGGCAGAGAGAAAGAGAGAGAGGAGAGAGAGAATGAGTGAGAATGAGAGAGAGAAAGGAGAGTGCAAGTCTCAGGGTTTTCATTGACAGCGTATACCGTATACCTTCCATGTTCATCCATTTGGATTAAAAACATCTGTGGATTAAAAAGGTTTGCACATTTATTTTTGACATTTGTTTCATCCCCTTGTTTCATCCGTAGCCTGGTCTGTTTATTTTGGAATTAGGTATTATTTAAATTGAAAATTCACAGAATCCATTAGCTTAGCTAAGATGGCTGGAATCGCTACAGGGTTTACTGAACTGAACAGCCACACTTAGCATGCCATAGATCTTATACAAGTGTAGCTGGCAGTTTATTACCCTGTAACAGAACCATATAATACCGTTAGTAGGCTATAAGTAGACTAGGTGTGCCATTATGCAGTAGCACTTCACTTCACTTTCCAAAAATGGTAAGTGCTGCTACAGTAGGTTCAGTAATTATAATGCTCTGTGCCATTCCTGTGAAATGTGTTGCCAACAACAAGGGCAAT
This sequence comes from Oncorhynchus masou masou, assembly GCF_036934945.1. NCBI lineage: Eukaryota > Metazoa > Chordata > Actinopteri > Salmoniformes > Salmonidae > Oncorhynchus > Oncorhynchus masou. The sequence continues at coordinate 71,694,660 of NC_088239.1, read as the reverse complement.
GTGGTGAATTCCATGTCTAAATGTGGTGGAGTCCTTGTTGAATAGACAATAATATAACTTAAGATGCATTAAGATGGAATTACTTTTATACTACTTCTGTATAAGACTACTAGCCAAAACTCAGACAAGGATGATGAAACTCTCGGAACTATTTGAGCTCTCTAAAACCCAATTGACTCCATACTCCTCTTATAAATATCCAGCACAGTCCAAATCTCACAGCAGACTTGTTATACTATTCACTATTCTCTATGTTTCATCTCCAGACATAGCATACAGTAGATTTCTGGATTTTGCTAGTGAACAGAACATTGATATATTGAAAAAGTGATGTGAAACTGATAAGTGAAAATGAATTTCATGGCGAATTACAAGTCCCTCAAAGCATACATTCGTTCACAAACTCACTGACTCAACAACTTATTTTCCATGTAGATTTATAACATGTTTATTTTGAAGCCACAATGTTCTCCTCCATTAGCAATGATAAGCTCATACAGAGTACAAAGCATTTACGCAGAAGCCCAGTAACACAACATAACAACCCACATGTAAAATAGTACAGTTTACTATAGAATACTACAGTACTTACTATAGAATTCTGTGGTAAACTGTAGAATACTATACTATACACTGTAGTATACCTTGAGCATGTGTAGTACTTACTATAGAATGTTGTAGTATACTGTAGAGTAAATACTACAGTATACTACAGACCACAAAAACACCACAGCAAATACTATAGTAATGTTCACAAAAACACTAGTCTGCAAAACACTTTAATAGTACAGTAATATCCGCAAAAACACTACAGTAATTACTATAGTATACATTCAAGTATTTGATTTGCATATACACTGCCCATTAACCCATATCCCAATGTGTGCCACCCATACGAAACCTACGTGCCAAGTATAGACCATATAATGTATTCCCTACAGTTGATTAAAAAAAGAGCAGAAGCTCTGAATCCTACCTACGTGTCATGGAAAATCTGCTCTTTGAGAATTTTGTCCAGTAGGTTTCCTCAAAGACAAAGCCCCCACTGCTATGTCAATGATATAACAAAAGCAGTATTGTAAATACTACTGTAATGTCTGCAAAAACACTACAGTAAATACTACAGTACTTTAGTCTGCAAAAACACTACAGTAAATACTACAGTACTTTAGTCTGCAAAAACACTACAGTAAATACTACAGTACTTTAGTCTGCAAAAACACTACAGTGAATACTACAGTAAACTCCGCAAAACCACTACAGTGAATACTAAACTGTTTTTTCATGTGGGAACACACGCCTTTGACATCTTCAAAATTAAATAATTTTTAACTGATTTATTACGATTACTTAGCAGCTGTAAACAGTTCAAATGATTGTACAATCTCAGAGGCTGGGTGGACTCATCTTCAACCGATAAGCTGAGGTATGTATTTTTTATGTTACACATTTCTTGAACCGGGCAATCACAACACCGCTATTGTGGCAACACTTCATGACAAATTACAGCCCTGTCAGTTTCATGACAACAACAGACAACCTATCATAACATTTGATGACATTTGATGACTTTGACAGATATGATACAGTACATCAACAAACAACAAACCCTTTTATACAACAAACCCTGTTCCTGTCACGCTCTGACCTTAGATACCTCTGTTTTCTTTATATTTTGGTTAGGTCAGTGTGTGATGAGGGTGGGTATACTAGTTTTTGTATTGTCTAGGTTTTTGTATGTCTAGGGGTTTTGTAGGTCTAGGTCATTTGTATGTCTATGGTGGCCTGATATTGTTCCCAATCAGAGTCAGCTGTTTATCGTTGTCTCTGATTGGGGATCATATTTAGGTAGCCATTTTCCTTTTTGTGTTCGTGGGTTCTTGTCTATGTGTAGTTTCCTGTTAGCACTCATTTGTATAGCGTCACATGTCATTTTGTTATTCATATGATGAACGGGACAGTTCCTGTAGGTTTTTGCTCCAACCCTAATTTAGCACACCTTAATCTGATAATTAGCTGGTTGATAAGCCGAATCAGGCTATACTTCTGGAGTTGGAACGAGAACCTACAGGAGGATAGCTCTCCAGGAACAAGTTTGGAGAGCCCTGGTCTAGATCCATAATTCCCTGCTTCCTAACAGTGTCATTGTGTCGACTGACATAACTGTGATGTTATGTTACTATGTTAAGACACAGTGTTGCGTGGGAACTAGAAACCATGATGGAAGTGAAATATTAGGCTACCAGTTATTTTCCACAACGTAAAGGTTTTCCAACATCATAAAGAGTAAAACATGCATGAATACAGCTACAAAATTCCACCGCCACTGTATTTATATGACATATAGATTCCTTAGCCTCCAAATTAAGTAGGCTGTCAGTCATAAAGTAATATTTTCTTTGTTAACAAGGATAAATTAGTCAGAACAACTATTCCTGTTCAGCAGAAGAGTTTACAATATTTTGGCACACAGAAAAGCAGCATAAAATTCTGGTGCAAGACACTCATTGTTAAAAATGAATATTCACAATCACTATTAAAATACAAACAAAACAACATAAAATAATATCCTTCGCTGTATCTCATAAGTACACTGCTTAATTGTTGGTGGTTGGTTGATTCTTTTCCTTTTTATTCCCAGTCCTCTTGTCTAAGTGTGCAGCAGCAGGATGCATCTCTCATCCCTGCATGGTCTCTTGTCATGTTCTAATCAGTCCCAAGGCAACTGAATAGGCACATCACTGCGTTCGCCTCGGCTCTGAGTGCCCCTCCCTTTGACTGAGAGGTGTGGAGCACAACAAGTGTCCCTCTGCATCCATCCTCTCACTCCCATCTTTGACAGAGGTGCGGAGCACAACAAGTGTCCCCCTGCATCCATCCACCCTCCCACTCCCCTCTTTGACTGAGCATAGCCCAGCAAGAGGCGCAGGTACTCTATTGTCCACTGGTAAGGATGAATCCATGCATATCATATGACATTCAATAAGATGTCCCTCTTAAGTGTGAGATGTCATCCTTAAATGTCACCAGTCAGTCATGACCCTAAAGAGCCATGAGGAAATGGATGTCCACTGGCTACTGCTCGGCTGAATGAAGGTTGACTGCACAATTTCTTTGTGACATTAAGTGTGTCTCATAGGTCATATATAACCTGTGGAAGGAAAAAAAGGAGAAAATGTGCCCCCTTAAACATCAGTTTAAGAACAATATGTTCTACTTATGGTTTTCAATACAAAAAAGGTACTGGAATGGAAGGTTGCATATTTGGTGCAAGCAAATGGAATGCAATGTTTGAGACAAAACAATCAAAGTGCAGTATGATACAAGATGATGCTCAAATCAAATCTTTCTTACATCTATAGTTAATGTTGTCTTTTCCAATCAGACTTTCCCCATAGAGAGATTGGCATGTAATTGAACATAATCAAGAATTGTGTATAACAAGAATTCCCTGTTAATCATCTTCCCTCTTCGCCACAATCAGTGTCTCTGTATGGATTAATCAATCCACCATCTACTAAACACGGACACAATAATGAAACATATTAATGACATTCAGAAAGAGTTGTTTAGACAGATTGTACATACTTCTGCTAAGCAGAGATGTGCCTGCAGCGTAAAAAATATTGTACTAGTTTAGTGACAGGTAGTCTAGCGGTTATGGCCAAAAGATCCCTAGTTTGAATCCACGATGTGACTAAGTGAACATTCTGTCAATGTCCCCTTGAGCAAGGCTTTGCTCCTGTAAATTTCTCTGGATAGGAGTGTCTCCTAAATTATGTAAATGTATTTTGAAAAATACTCAACATTTTGAGTATTTCCAAGATGAGGTATTCGTATGTATAATATACTTAACATTTGGTGTTTCACAAGTCCAGCATCTAAAAAATGCCTTAGATCCAACTTAATTTGATCAATTCCAAAACTGTTATCTGTTAGATCTAGTTCATAATTTTGATTAGTTACTTTCAGTGATTGTGTCTTATTGTTTTAACATTGATTTATGTTTTTGATTATCAGTCATTTTAACCCACTTTCGCAGGCATTGTTGAGCATAGTGCTCAATCCACTAGCAGTAGAATAAGTGGTGGTAGAGCTGCAAGCAGTGTGGAATGTTGCATTTGCCTCGGTCATTAAGGGTGGTGCTCATGACATTGTTGAGCATAGTGCTCAATCCACTAGCAGTAGAATAAGTGGTGGTAGAGCTGCAAGCAGTGTGGAATGTTGCATTTGCCTCAGTCATTAAGGGTGGTGCTCATGACATTGTTGAGCATAGTGCTCAATCCACTAGCAGTAGAATAAGTGGTGGTAGAGCTGCAAGCAGTGTGGAATGTTGCATTTGCCTCAGTCATTAAGGGTGGTGCTCATGACATTGTTGAGCATAGTGCTCAATCCACTAGCAGTAGAATAAGTGGTGGTAGAGCTGCAAGCAGTGTGGAATGTTGCATTTGCCTCAGTCATTAAGGGTGGTGCTCATGACATTGTTGAACATAGTGCTCAATCCACTAGCAGTAGAATAAGTGGTGGTAGAGCTGCAAGCAGTGTGGAATGTTGCATTTGCCTCAGTCATTAAGGGTGGTGCTCATGACATTGTTGAACATAGTGCTCAATCCACTAGCAGTAGAATAAGTGGTGGTAGAGCTGCAAGCAGTGTGGAATGTTGCATTTGCCTCAGTCATTAAGGGTGGTGCTCATGTCATTGTTGATGTTGGGAAAATGTTGTGTCATCGGCTTTGATATCCATGTACCATGATCCAGTACACCTCAAAGCACAACAAACTGCTTAATACTAATAAAGAAATATAGTTTTCTTTCTTCAAACATGCATATAATATTGTGTAAAAGTGTCATGAAGTCTAAAAAATTGGAATTACCCACAATCCTTTAAAAACGGGGCCACATGGCAAGTTGTTGCAATAATTTAGAGAATAGGGTGCCATTTGGGATCCAGCCTGTATCCTCTGTGCTCATTGCAGGGTCTGGCTCCTCTGGCCGGTCCCAATGGGCAATGGCACGTACAGTGTATGCGTTACAGTTCATGTTAAAATTTTGTGTTTAAATCTGGGACATCTTCTCCATGGACACATTATGTGGGTGTTAGGGTCTTCTCAGTGCAGCGTCTGCCTCAGGTTTCTATGGCAGGTACAGTATGTGTGTATTCTGGGATACCTTCTGCATTTCCTGAATGTCTATAGCACAGTATGGGTATTGCAGTAAATGTAACAGTACATGTTTAAATGTCATGTTTAAATCTGATACCTACTCCAGGTTATCTGAATGTCTCTCTATGGCATGTACAGTACAGTATGTGTGTTATAGTATATGTGATTAAAATCACATCTTTAAATCTGTCCACTACATGTCCCAATGGCACATACAGTATCTATGAAATGTTTAAATCTGTCCTGTACATGTCCCAATACAGTATGTTTTGAAATGCTCAAATCTGGGATACCTTCTCCAGATCCTCCATGATCAGATCCTGCTCCTTCACGTCGCTCTCTGACGATCGCCCGCCGGATGTCCGCCCGACCACTTCCTCCCGACCCAGCCCCTTCCTGTTCACCAAAGCCAATTCCGACCCCCCTGAGCCGGCCCCAGTGGGCAGGTGCAGGTTCGCTGGTAACACTGCGTTGCCTTGGATACGATGCGAGTAGGTCTTCTGGCGCTCCATGACTGCGGAGCACAGCTGGAATTTAAATGCGGCCTGGAACCCCCGTCGGAAGTTCTCATTGAAGAAGCCGTAGATGATGGGATTGACAGAGGAGTTGAAGAAGGCCAGCCAGTGGGCCAGCGGGTACACGTATATGTTGATGATGCGGTGCTGGCTTGCCGTTAGGCTGGCGTAGTCGCTTAGCATCATCAGCGTCCACAGTGGGAGCCATGACAGGATGAAGAGTAGCGCCACTACCAACAGCATCTTGATCACCCTCTTCTTCTTCTTCGACTGACGGTGGTTGTCCAGGCTGGGTTTCGTCCCACCGCTGCTGCCACTACAACTGCACCCGCCGGAGGAGGGTATGGCGGTCTTAAAGAGGGTGAATCCGATGCGGGCGTACATGATGACAATGAGTGATAATGGGGCTAGATAGATGTTAGCGAATAGGACGGTGGTGTAGATCTTCCTCATCTCTTGATTGGGCCAGTTCTCACGGCACCAGTAGAAGGGGCGGGTGTTGTTGTAGCCGTCCCCCAGTAGGATAAGGACACGCTGCTCCTTGGTCACCTTGGAAATACAGTCGCAATAAAAAAAAACAGAAAGGGATGAAAATGTGTCTGATGCTTACACTTTACATTGATGGTATACTTGACATGCACCAGCATTAGACAGTGTACCTGGAGCATGACCCCTGAGGGACACATTATGGAGATAGCCAGCACCCAGATGATGATGATGATCAGTGTGGAGGTGGAGATTGTCAGCTTCTGCTTGAAGGGGTATACAATGCAGCGGAACCTGTTCAGACGGGAGGTGAGGGGGAGAGCATTCTGTAAAATGTCTGTATTGTGAAATTGTCTGTTGTGCTGTGAAATTGCATTGAAATTTTCTAAACACACACAAACACGCACAATAAATGTAATAAAATGATTTAATCAGTTGAAAGAAACCTCACCTATCCACAGCTATGGCCACCAGAGTAAAGACTGAAGCTGACACTGATATGCCTTGAACCATCCCACTCAGCTTACACACTAACCTCCCAAAAGGCCAGCCTGTCAAAAGAGTCATATTTAGAATATACAAGAAAGGAGATATCTGGGACAAATAATGAGTCATGTGAAATGGATTCTGAGGTTGAATCTCGTTTCCCATAAAATGTTATTTGTCAGTTACGCTGAATACCACAAGTGTAGCCTTTCATGTGAAATGCTTACTTTACGAGCCACTTTCCAAACAATGGAGTTTTAAAATTAACAAAGAAATAAAAAGAAAATAGAAGTACCACAAAATAACACAAGAAAATAACGATAACGAGGCAATATACAGATTATATACAAGGAGTAACGGTACCGAGTCAGTGTACTGAGGTATGTGGTAGTTGAGGTGATTGATTGAGGTAATATGTACATGTAGGTTTGGTTAGGTGATTGATTGATTAATTGAAGTACTATGTACATGTAGGTAGGGGGCAAAAAGCAGAACATCCGGGTAACCATTTAATTAACAGTTCAGCATTCTTATGGCTTTGGGGTAGAAGCTGTTCTCAAGCCTTTTGGTCCCAGACTTGGTGCTCCGGTAACGCTCTGCGGTAGCAGAAAGAACAGACTGTGACTTGGGTGGCTGTAGTCTTTGACAATTTTTCCTCTGACACCGCCTGGCATAGAGGTACTGGATGGCAGGGAGCTGAGAACTTTTTGAGGATCTGAGGGCCCATACCAAATCTTTTCAGCCCCCTGAGGGGAGAAAAGGTGTTGTCATGAATGGGGTGTGCTCGGCCCTCCGTTTCCTGTAGCCCACAATAAGCTTATTTGTCTTGCTGACGTTGAGGGAGAGTTTGTTGTCCTAGCACCACATTGACAGGTCTCTGACCTCCCTGTAGGCTGTCTCATCGTAGTCGGTGATCAGGCCTATCACCGTTGTGTCGTCAGCAAACTTAATGATGGTATTGGAGTTGTGTGCAGCCTCGCAGTTGTGGGTGAGTACAGGAAGGGGCTAAGCACGCACATCTGAGGGGCACCCATGTTGAGGGTCAGCGTAGAGAACCGTATTGTTGCCTAAACTCACCACCTGGGGTATGCCTGCCAGAGGGTCCAGTATCCAATTACAGAGGGAGGTGTTTAATCCCAGGGTCCTTAGCTTAGTGATGATCTTAGAGGGCACTGAGCTGTAATCAATAAACAGCATTCTCACGTATGCATTATTTTAATCCAGGTGGGAAAGGGAAGTGTAGAGTGCAATAGAGATTGTTTCATTTGTGAATATGTTGGGGCTGTATGTGAATTGGAGTGGGTCCAGCCTTTCAAAGCATTTTATGGCTGCAGATCTGAGCGCTATGGGGCAATAGTCATTTAGACAGGTTACCTTGGTGTTCTTGAGCATGAGTACTTTTGTAGTCTGCTTGAAACATGTGGGTATTACAGACTGGGTCAGGGAAAGGTTGAGAATGTCAGTGAAGAAACTTGCCAGCTGGTCAGCACATGCTCTGAGTATGCGTCCTGCTAATCCGTCTGGCCCTGCGGCCTTGTGAATGTTAACCTATGTAAAGGTCTTACTCACATGGGCTATGGAGAGTGTGATCACACAATCGTTAGGAACAGCTGGTGCTCTTATACATGATTCAGTGTTGATTGCCAGAAGCAAGCATAGAAGGCATTTAGCTCCTCTGGTAGGCTTGCGTCACTGGGCAGCTCGCGGCTGTGTTTCCCTTTATAGTCCATGACAGTGTGCAAGCCCTGCCACATCTGACAAGTGTCAGAGTTGGATTAGATTTTAGTCCTGTATTGATGTTTTGCCTGTTTGATGGTTCATCGGAGGGCATAGTGGATATCTTATAAGTGTCCAGATTTGTGTCCTGCTCCTTGAAAGTGGAAGATCTACCATTAGCTCAGTGTGGATGTTGCTCGCAATCTATGGGTTCTGGTTAGGATATGTACATACGGTGTGGGGACTATGTCGTCGATGCACTTATTAATTAAGCTGGTGGCTAATATGGTAAACTCCTCAATGCCATTGGATGAATGCCGTAGCATTTTCCAATCTGTGCTAGCGAAACAGTCCTGTAGTTTAGCGTCCGCTTCATCGGACCACTTCCATTTTGAACGCATCCTTGGTACTTCCTGTTTGAGTTTTTGCTTGTAAGCAGGAATTATAGTATTGGTCAGATTTGCCAAATGGAGGGCAAGGGAGAGCTTTGTCTGCATAACTGTGTGTAGAAAAGAGGTGACCTAGTGTTTTTTCATCTCTAATTGCACAGTAGACTTGCTGGTAGAAAGGAGGTAAAAGATTGTGTCTTTGGCATCATTAACTTTTTATGGCTGCAGGGGCAGTATTGAGTAGCTTGGATGAAAAGGTGCCCATTGTAAACGGCCAGCTCCTCAGTCTCAGTTGCTAATATATGCATATTATTATTAGTATTGGATAGAAAACACTCTAAAGTTTCCGAAACTGTCAAAATATTGTCTGAGTATAACAGAACTGATATTACAGGCGAAACCCTGAGGAAAATCTAAACAGGAAGTGGCTTCTATTTTGAAAACTCCATGTTCCATAGCCTCCCTTTGCTGGATTTAAAGGGATATGAACTAGATTCCTTTTCCTATCGCCTCCTCAAGGTGTCAACAGTCTTCAGACATAGTTTCAGGCTTTTATTTTGAAAAATGAGCCAGAACGATAACATCGCGTCAAGTGGTCACATGAGTTTTGCTCGCGCAACAGAGTTTGGATAGGTATTGCTTTTCCCTTTCCTACAGTGAAAGACATTTGCGGGCGATATATTATCGGTTATATATTTTAAAAACAACCTGAGGCTTGATTATAAAAAACGTTTGACATGTTTCTGTGGACATTATGGAAACTATTTGTAATTTTCGTCTGCGTTGTGATGACCGCTTTTTCCTGTGGATTTCTGAACATACCGTGGCAAACAAACGGAGGTATTTTGGATATAAAAATCATCTTTATGGAACAAACACGGAACATTTGTTGTGTAACTGGGAGTCTCATGAGTGAAAACATCCGAAGATCATGAAAGGTAAACAATTAATTTGATTGCTTTTCTGATTTTCGTGAACAAGCTACCTGATGCTAAGTGTACTTAATGTTTTGTCGTGTGATCGATAAATTTACACAAACGCTTGGATTGCTTTCACTGTAAAGTATCATTTCAAAATCTGACACCACAGGTGGATTAACAAAAGGCTAAGCTGTGTTATTATTACGTGATTAAACTAATCATGTAAATGTAATTAACTAGGATGTTGGGGCACGGAAAATCTTCAGATTACAAAATTAGAATTTTCCTAATATAACTCAATTAATCTTCTAATTATTTCATTATTCTTTACCTCACATTAGTCTCAATCCAAACGTCATAAATTGTTGGTTATCGGCACAAACCCAGCCTTTACTATGAATCTTCCATACACCAATTGTCTATAATAATTAATTTACTAACTAACTAAATAATCACGGAAATACACAAACAAACAGTAGATATGGTTACAAGGAAATGATAGGAGAGGTTCCCTAGTGGGCTAAGCCGATATGACGAGGTACGCATGGCCCGAAGAGGATTTCTTCAGGTGGGGGTTTTATTCGTAACAGTAGAAAAGGGCTGTCCCATGAGCCAGATCATGTCTGTGCTCATGGGGGCGGGCCAATGACTTAGTTAAACTTTAAAGGGAATACAATTCTCTCACATTAACGGTTTAAAATCACATTACATCATTTCACAAATACTTTAAACTGTACTCATTCATTTTATACAATAATTAGACGCAAACCTCATAACGGAGGCTCCTGTATAAACAGAGTTATGGTAATGTGGTTGTATTGTCTTTCATGAGGTCACAAACATGAAACAAAACGGACCGGGTTATAGCTGGCTTCTCCACCGACCGTTTACACATTCTCCAAAACATGGATATTGTTCAGTTCTCAAGTTCTGTGATGTAGAAGGAGTTCCTTTGCTCTCTATGTATCTCTTTCTGCATGGCCAGGAGGAGAGAGTCTCCTCCAGGAATTTACGACCTGAGATAACAGAACCTGGGTGTAGGAGGGAGAGAGGGGGAAGCCACTCACTATACCCAAAGAGGGCCACGTCATGACACCTTATACAGCTCATTCAGTCCGGTCTTAGTGGCAGCATGTATTTGTGGTGGTAACAAAAAAAAAACATGAAAAAGAACATAAGCATTAACAAAAATGTATAGGGACAGAGCAAGGGGATACTTGGAAAGACAAGCAGAGTGATTGGATACTGTGTAATAGACTCTAAGCACTAAGTTCATGACTTTGTCACTTTAAGTAAGTGCTGTAGGTATAGAAGTAGCAATGGTTGATGCTCTTGGATTGATTTTATCCATTGGACCTATCAGCTGTCAGAATATGACCATTACAGTACACACAAACATTCAAGAAAATAACCCCAATACCACAAACAACATGTTAGCAATACTATCACAGAGAAAGTGTGGAAAGTGTGTGACATGTTATAAAGTTGTTGGCATGCAGGATTGTTAGGGTTAGGGTTACTGTGGTTAAAGTTGAGCCAGAGGGTGGACATGAAGCTAGGGCTAGGGTTGTAGTCGAGGGTTAGGGTTGAGCCAGAGGGTGGACATGAGGCTAGGGTTAGGGTTGTGGTCGAGGGTTAGGGTTGAGTCGGAGTGTGGACATGAAGCTAGGGCTAGGGTTGTGGTCGAGGGTTAGAGTTGAGCCAGAGGGTGGACATGAAGTTAGGGCTAGGGTTGTGGTCGAGGGTTAGAGTTGAGCCAGAGGGTGGACATGAAGTTAGGGCTAGGGTTGTGGTCGAGGGTTAGGGTTGAATCGGAGTGTGGACATGAAGCTAGAGTTAGGGTTGTGGTCGAGGGTTAGGGTTGAGCCAGACGGTGGACATGAAGCTAGAGTTAGGGTTGTGGTCGAGGATTAGGGTTGAGCCAGAGGGTGGACATGAGGCTAGAGTTAGGGTTGTAGTCGAGGATTAGGGTTGAGCCAGAGGGTGGACATGAAGCTAGAGTTAGGGTTGTAGTCGAGGATTAGGGTTGAGCCAGAGGGTGGACATGAGGCTAGAGTTAGGGTTGTAGTCGAGGATTAGGGTTGAGCCAGAGGGTGGACATGAAGCTAGAGTTAGGGTTGTGCTCGAGGGTTAGGGTTGAGCCAGAGGGTGGACATGAAGCTAGAGTTAGGGTTGTAGTCGAGGATTAGGGTTGAGCCAGAGGGTGGACATGAAGCTAGAGTTAGGGTTGTAGTCGAGGATTAGGGTTGAGCCAGAGGGTGGACATGAAGCTAGAGTTAGGGTTGTGGTCGAGGGTTAGGGTTGAGTCAGAGTGTGGACATGAAGCTAGGGCTTGGGTTGTGGTCGAGTGTTAGAGTTGAGCCAGAGGGTGGACATGAGGCTAGGGTTAGGGTTGTGGTCGAGGGTTAGGGTTGAGCCAGAGTGTGGACATGAGGCTAGGGTTAGGGTTGTGGTCGAGGGTTAGGGTTGAGCCAGAGGGTGGACATGAGGCTAGGGTTAGGGTTGTGGTCGAGGGTTAGGGTTAGGGTTGAGTCGGAGTGTGGACATGAAGCTAGTGTTAGATTTAGGGTTGTGGCTGAGGCAGAAAAAAAATTGGTGTTGCGATTCTGCGCTTCAGTGTTTTTTATTTTTTAAATACACTGCAGGAAAGGTGATACCTAGTCAGTTGAACAACTCAATGCATGAGAGATTTTATGTTTCTAAGACACATTTTATTCCTATAAAACCATTGTTTTAAGTGTTTTATTGCGGGATCACAGTGTTAATGCTGTTCTTAACAGACCGTGTTCGGCTGTATTTTACCGTCTCCTGTAGCTAAGTATAAGCATGTCAGACTCCTCTGTATTTTACCGTCTCCTGTAGCTAAGTATAAGCATGTCAGACTCCTCTGTATTTTACCGTCTCCTGTAGCTAAGTATAAGCATGTCAGACTCCTCTGTATTTTACCGTCTCCTGTAGCTAAGTATAAGCATGTCAGACTCCTCTGTATTTTACCGTCTCCTGTAGCTAAGTATAAGCATGTCAGACTCCTCTGTATTTTACCGTCTCCTGTAGCTAAGTATAAGCATGTCAGACTCCTCTGTTTTGGAGTCAGATCCAGAGATGGAGTGTCAAGCCATAAGATGTGAGACCTGTGATACAGTTTATTCACTGTAGTGAAAGCAAAAAAAATTACTGACTTAAACAATTAAGAAGAGAATGGATGCTGTTTTTGATGGAACCAAGGGGATGATTCAGGGTTCTCCATGAGATTGGGTTTCTTTCCTGTAGCTACTGAGGATACTACCTTGCACCACTTTTTCATTTTAACACATCAGGAGGTTGAAAAGATTTGGCACAAATCCTCAATAAGTTCTTCAGCTGTACCATTGAGAGCATATTGACTGGCTGCATCACTGTTTGGTATGGCAATTACACTGACCTTGATCACATGGTGCTACAGAGGGTGGTGCAGACAGCCCATTACATCATTGGGGCTGAGCTCCCTACCATACAGGACCTCTATATCAGGTGGTGTGGAAGGCCCGGAAAATTGTTAAAGACTCCAGCCACCCAAGTCATAGAGTGTTCTGACTCCTTCCGCATGGCAAGCGGTACCGTTGCCTCAAGTCTGAGAACAACGGCTCTTGAACAGCTTCTATCCTCAAGCCTCTTAAGAAACTACACTGGACTTTGTGCAAACTAGAAACTGCACATCCTGAGGCTGCATTTATTTAATTAAGCAAATCTGATCAACACATCGCCTGCACTACTCGCTCATCAGGAATTCTAAACCATTGTTACTCCCCCTTCTGGGATGGCTACAAGGCCCTCCCCCACCCTCCCTTCAGCAAATCAGATCACACCTCCATTCTGCTCCTCCCTTCCTATAGACAGAAACTTAAACAGGAAGTACACTTGGTAAGGACTGTTCAACGTTGGTCTGACCAATTGGAATCTATGTTTCAAGATTGTTTTCATCCCACGGACTGGGATATGTTCTGGGTTACCACTGGTAATTACATTGACGTATACACTGATTCTGTGACCTAGTTCATCAGGAAGTACATATCAAATCAAATCAAATTTTATTTGTCACATACACATGGTTAGCAGATGTTAATGCGAGTGTAGCGAAATGCTTGTGCTTCTAGTTCCGACAATGCAGTAATAACCAACAAGTAATCTAACCTAACAATTCCAAAACAATTCCAAAACTACTACCTTATACACAGTGTAAGGGGATAAAGAATATGTACATAAAGATATATGAATGAGTGATGGTACAGAGCAGCATAGGCAAGATACAGTAGATGGTAGGATGTTGTTCCCACTAGGACAATTAGAACTTATCCAAACAAAACACAGTGGATAGATGGCAGCATTTAAAGACAGCAAGGTGACTAGGAACATGGATGAGTACAAACAGCCCAGCTATGCCCTCCCTAAGGCAATCAAACGGGCAAAACGTCAATACAGATACAACGGCTCAGATGCAAGACGTATGTGGCCGAGACTCCAGACAATAACAGGGAAAACCAGGCACATCGCCTTGCTTCTGGATAAGCTAAACACCTTCTTCACCCACATTGAGGAAAACACAGTTTTGCCGATGCGGTCCATCTTTGCTCATGAGAACTTTGAGCTCTCATTTTCCATGGCCAATATGAGTAAGACATTTAAGCGTGTTAACCCTCATAAGGCTGCCTGCCCAGATGGCATCCCTAGCCACGTCCTATGGCCTCTCCCCTGAAACCCTTCTCTCCCTGGCTCTCGCTCTGGTAACCCAGCCTGGATTCTTTTGCCATCGCGTGGGCCCCAGCCGACTATCGCATTGAGTAAGTCTCGGCTCTCTCTTTGCTTTTGCTCTGCTGGCGAGGCTTGTATTTCAGATGTGTTTTAGACTGTGGGTTCACATGCTTTTTCAGTTCTGCCCACAAAGTTTCTATAGGATTGAGGCCAGGGCTTTGTGATGGCCACTACAATACCTTGACTTTGTTGTCCTTAAGCCATTTTGCCACAACTTTGGATATATGCTTGGGGTCATTGTCCATTTGGAAGACCCATTTGCGACCAAGCTTTAACTTCCTTACTGATGTCTTGAAATGTTGCTTCAATATATCCACAGAATTTTTCTTTCTCATGATGCCATCTATTTTGTGAAGTGCACCAATCCCTCCTGCAGCAAAGCACCCCCACAACATACTTCAAGGTTGGGATGGTGTTCTTTGGCTTGCAAGCATCCCCCTTTTCCTTCAAACATAATGATGGTCATTATGTTCAAACAGTTATATTTTTGTTTCATCAGACCAGAAGACATTTCTCAAAAAAATATGATCTTAGTTCCCATGTACAGTTACAAACCGTAGTCTGGATTTTTTTATGGCTGTTTTTGAGCAGTGGCTTCTTCCTTGCTGAGCGGCCTTTCGGGTTATGTCGATATAGGACTCGTTTTACTGTGGATATAGATACTTTTGTACCTGTTTCCTCCAGCATCTTCACAAGGTCCTTTGCTGTTCTTCTGGGATTGATTTGTCTCTGGGAGACAGAACACGTCTCCTTCCTGAGCGGTATGACGGCTGCGTGGTCCCATGGTGTTTATACTTGCGTACTATTGTTTGTACAGATGAACGTGGTACCTTCAGGCGTTTGGAAATTGCTCCCAAGGATGAACCAGACTTGTGGGGGTCTAAAAAGGTTTTTGGTTGATTTCTTTAGATGTTCCCATGATGTCAAGCAAAGAGGCACTTAGTTAAAGGTAGACCTTGAAATACATCCACAGGTACACCTCTAATTGACTCAAATGATGTCAATGAACCTATCAGAAGCTTCTAAAGCAATGACATCATTTTCTGGAATTTTCCAAGCTGTTTAAAGGCACAGTCAACTTAGTTTATGTACATTTCTGACCCACTGGAATTGTGGTACAGTGAATTAAAAGTGAAATAATCTGTCTGTAAACAAATGTTGGAAACATTACTTGTGTCATGCATAAAGTAGAAGTCCTAACCAACTATCCAAAACTATAGTTTGTTATTAACAAGAAATTTGTGGAGTGGTTGAAAAATGGGTTTTAATGTCTCCAACCTAAGTGTATGTAAACTTCCGACTTCAACTGTAGATACCGCTACCTGCATCGTAGCACACATCACAACTGGTCTGTCAACAATACTACTTGTAGCAACATTAACTCTCTCTGGTTTCACTCGCATCCTGCTCCCAATCCATAATCTCGTACTGTAAACCATGACTGCCTACTCCGCCTTCAACCTACCACTATCCATAAACTCACTTCTCAGTCTCGCAATACTAACTTTGTTCCCCTCAACACTCGATCAATGAAAAAAGCCCCCTTGCTAATATCTGACAACTAATATCTTTATAACAAGCTAGACTTCCTCCTCTGAAATGAAACTTGCCAACAACCTGGTGATTATTTTTCTCTTAACCAAGCTACTACGGGTAAGAATACTGGATTGGATGGATGATGTGGATGACAGCTTGTCCCATGAATTAATCACAAAAATGGAGGATTAGCTGATAACTACGAAACAAACATTCTGGATAATATAGAGAATCTGGAACTATTTATTGATCAGCATTTTGATATAAAATTCCAAACTTAACATTGGAGGAGGATGTTTTGATAACTAAGTCTCCAGAAGATAGAGTATTGCTTGCAAGCATGAGCGAGCAGTTAAGAAAAACTGGATCTTTTGCCTGGGCTACTGGGGGAGGTTGAGGCCTTAAAAACAGGAATGGATTACAGTAATAAAATGATGGAAGAAATACGAGCGGAAAATAAGATATTGAAAACTACTGTGGACCCCCTAAAAGACCCTACAGAGAGGCTATGGTATGACAATAAAACAGCTGAATTACTTGATCTAAAGTGCAGGAGTATGAGAAATAATATTGTTATAATGGGAATAAAGGAGGATGAAAACGAAAACTATCAGTCAACGGAGGAAAAGGTCAAGGTGTTCATGAAACATAATATCAAGATGACGAACGAACAGGTGGAAACAATTGGTTTTCAAAGAGCTCGCGGTTTTGGTGGCAGAGCAGAGGGAAGGCCCCGTCCGATCGTAGCTATGCTAACCCACTACAAAATGAACATTGCCTTGTTACAACAAGGTAGAGAATGGAAGAACACCCCATTCTCTATTAATGAACAACTTCCTCATGAAATAGTGGAGAGACGACGTGCCCTGTATCCCTTCGTCATGTGGTCAATAAATTATATGTAAATAATCAAACGTTCAAGGATTGGAAGATTACAACATGTCTGTGAGTGATAGCTACCTCCTGTTGAAGTAGTCCCTGATACATATTTGCACCGTTCTTACACAGTACAAATATGGATTCATAGTTTTTTTACAAAAAATATGTTTTGCATGAACAACTTTTTTATATTTTATTCATCCATTATGGAACCGTGAACTATGTGGGTTTAAAATAAGGTTGGATTTATGGTAATGCAGATCGGGTGTGATGAACTTATCCTGTTTCTATTTAGGCAATATGGAACTTTGGACTGTATGGACGTAATACCCAGTTTTGATTTAGGGGAAGGCGAGGATGGGTAAGGCAGACCTTTTTTTCTTTATCATTTTTTATGTATTTAAATTGAAGATTGTACATTATAAATACCAAGGTACCTTTTTTTGTTCAGTATGATACGTCCTAATTGTAGAGGTTGGGTATATTAAGACTTAAACGCTGTTATATAGTGTGACCCTTGTTCACTAATGTGAATCAGAATTTTGGTATTTGGTATTTTATAAGGATCTCCATTAGTTGTTGCAAAAGCAGCAGCTACTCTTCCTGTGGTCCACATAAAACACGAAACATAATACAGAATGACATAATACAGAACATCATTAGACAAGAACAGCTCAAGGACAGAACTACATACATTTTTAAAATGGCACATGTAGCCTACATATCAATGTATACACACAAACTATCTAGGTCAGAATTATTAGCTTTTAAGATAAAACTTAATAAATGTGAATAGATGTATTATAGGGCTAGGATAAAGGATTGTATAATTAAAAACCTGCTTAGGTTCTCTATTGGAATAGGCCTATACGATCCTAAAACAATTGGTATTATCCTTTTACATTTTTAAAATAAATCTCAATATACAAATGTAAAGGATGATTATTCTTCCGATACACACCGGCAAATGGATGGATTAGATATTGTCAACAGGGTTGTTGTCTCTAGTGTGTGTGGGCTGGTTAACACTGGGATAAAGGGATTCAAGTTAACGGTATAACTAATATAATAATTGTCTTATGGAAGCACTTCTCTAAGCGAGAGAAAGGTATATTATATATTTCTATACAAGCTATTTATGCTACCATTTATATTCTTGATCCAAATGATATAGACCGAGGTGTAAAGGAGCTGAGGTGATAGAGCAACGACCCTGGAATAAAAAACATCATGTGTTGGGTGGAGAGAGGGTTGGTTTTACAGCTGTACTTGCTCTGGATTGTCAGTACTGCATGTGTTCTTGGCTGTCGTGTCGTGGCTGTGTCGGAATCGATTGTGAGTTGAACTTGAGTATGCCTTCCCATAAGGGAGTGCCCGGGGTTGGCCTGCGGTTGGCTCTGTCAGAGCCATGGCACGATACAACAGGATATAATGTGATGTCTAAGACACATTTTTTACTTGCGGTCATTAGAGGCCGTGAGAATCTGTTCCTTTTTCTTCTTCCTTTTTTTTTGTCGGAATACAACATGATATAATGAGGACTACATGAAATATGTCTTGCATGTAATGGACATTAAAAATAGGTACTGGACTTTTGATATATATATATATAATTTTTTTTAAACAATTGAATCCAATGAATTGAGCAGGATAGACTGGCATGCTTATAGCCTAACTAGGACTTTCAAACATGAGCATGCATGGATAAGATTGTGCTGTGTGCTGTTATTATTTATTTTAATATTATGAATTAATGTTTAAAAAAAATTCTGACTGTTTTCCATGTTATTTGGTTAGTTCTCTTAGGCATCCTAATAGATCATTATGTTATCATGGGACTGACCACATTTCCCTCTGGCCAACCCAATTGGCGGCAAAGGGTTTGCCTTAGGACGCAAAGGTGCATCGTAAGTCAGGGAGATGGTCTGATGGTCTTAGGGACAACAGACCTAGACATTGGGGGAGGTTTTAGTGGGTGGAATATTAGGACAATTGGTTTACAAAGTTGCAGCTACAGTATGCTTAACAGTGCAAATTATATGGACACTTACTCATCATGGTGCTTTTTTTACAGACATTGGTTGTGGTAAGTATAATTGAAACTTGAGTATCATTATGGTAAGTGGGAAAATAAGTATAGCAAGAAATAATTGTAAAGCAGATCATAAAAAAATAAGCTACATTTTTACATGGCTAAAAGAGATATAATATAATATATATTGTTTACAGGAAACTCATTCTAAGAATATAGATGAGGTTGGGTGGAAAAAGGACTGGGAGGGAGAAATATATTTTTGTCATTGTCAAAGAAACTCAAAAGGGGGGATTTAACTAATTAATACAAATTTTGATCTGATTGTGCAAACTGTGCAAACAGATCCACAAGGAAGATGGATTATTTTATGCTACTTGACCAAAAACAGATCTGACTAATTCATCTATATTTGCCAAATAATGATGAAAATATTTGAAAATATATATAATAATCTATTGAGCTCACAAGCAACAAAATAATCTATTGTTATGGTGGGAGATTATAATGTGGTTTTAAGTACCTCAATGGATTGTAAAGGAAATCATTCTACAAACTGTCACCCTCAAACACTTAAGGAGATCACAAAGATCATGGATACATGAGAACTAGGGGATATATGAAGGTTGAAAAACCCTGACCTAGTGAGATGTATATGGAGGAGGCTTTAATCAACCTTGTCATCTTGATACTTCCTAGTCTCATTCTTGCTAGCATCAAAAGTTTTTTAAAGTATTCATAGGAATTGGTCTCCATATACCTCTTACAGAATTTCCACGTGGACGGGGATATTGGAAATTTAATCAAAGCCTATTGGATGACAATTTGTTCTTAACTAAGACAAAATCATTCATAATTAACTTTGTTTTGTACAAAGTCAAAAGAGATTAGACTAATAAAAGAAATAGGGGAAGTAATAGCGCAGGTAGATGTAAATAGCAACGGTACTATAGAGGCACAAAAAAGGTTAGAGGAACAACAAAAAGAAATGGAGGTACTTATTCAAGAACGATCAAGTGTAATGCAGTGTACAAAAATAAAGCGAATTGGATGAAAATGGGGGAAAATGGGGGAAAATGTTCTTGAATCTTCAACACAGAAATTCTACCGAAAATAATTTACAGAAACTCGATACAAATGACGGAGTTATCTATGATTCACCAAGTTATATTTTGAAAGAGGAAGCAAAATATTTTAAGCATATGTTTTCTTTTCAGTCTCCTCAATTTCCACTGAATTATGTTAACTGTAAGGATTTATTTCCTACTACTACTACTAATAATAATAATGTAAAATTAACAAATTTATAGAAAGACCCGTGTGAATGCCAATTTACAGAAGAGGAACTTTTTGAGGCAATAAAATCTTTTCAGTCTGGAAAAACACCTTTTTTGATGTACTAAAATATCCATTATTCTAATGTTTTAATTACATTACTGTTATACAAATGGTAGACTTTCAGGTACTCAACAAGAAGGCCTGATATCATTACTATAACAGTACCCAGGTGATAAGTATAAAGATCCAGTCCATTTAAAAAACTGGAGGCCTCTAACACTTCAATGTTGTGATGTAAAAATCCTGGCAAAATGCATAGGATATAGAACAAAAAAAGTTATACCAGACATTGTTAATCCTGATCAGACAGGTTTTTTGCATGGACAAAATATTGGAGATAACATAAGACAATTACTTGAAACAATTGAACATTATGGAACATTGAAGATACCAGGTCTGGTCTTCATAGCAGATAAAGTACGATTAGAATGTATATATAAATGCCTGGAATACTTTAATATTGGTGAATCTCTTATACATTGGGTTAAAGTTATGCACAGCAACCCCAGATGTAAAATAGTAAACAATGGTTCCTCTCAAAAAGTATTGAGCTTTTAAGAGGATTAAAAGAAGGCTGTCCATTGTCACCATATCTATTTATTATGGCCATTGAAATGCTAGCTATTAAAATTAGTTCTAGAGGAACATCAAGGGGTTACAAATCCAGGGGATAAAAACAAAAGTGTCAATGTATGCTGATGACTCTAGTTTATTACTTAAGTCTTCAATCTGGATCCCTGCACAGTCTCATTGAAGATCTGATCAGTTTTCTAGCCTCTCTGGATTAAAATCTAATTATGACAAGTGTACCATATTACTTATTGGGTCGTTAAAAAATACATTGTTTACACTACCTTGTAGTTTACCAATAAAATGGGTGGATGATGAGGTAGACATACTCTCAAAAAATATAAATGAATTTAACACAATTCATTTCAAGAGAAAGTTAGCAAACATGGATATCATTTTGCAACCACAGAAATACTTGTCTATTAATGGAAAAATGATATTGATGAACTCTTTGGTTCTATCACAGTTTACTTACTTACTAATGACATTGCCTACTCCAGATTATTCCTTTTTAAAATCATATGAGCAATAAATATATCATTTGATTTGTAATGCTAAACCTGACACAATTAAACATGCCTATTTATATAGTGAATGTGAATTTGGGGGGCTAAAATGATAAAATATAAAAGCTTGAAGCCTCTCACTAAAAGCTTCACTCATCCAAAAATTATACTTAAACCCCAAAATTGTTCTCCAGTAGATTATTAAGAAAAGCTCATCCTTTGTTCAAAATAGCTTTTTTGCCTTTATACAGATTAAAACTTCTCATTTCCGACTAATTGAAAATGAAATTTTGTTTAATGTATTGCCCTTTCTTAAATAAGCCATACAAAGCTGGTTACAATTTCAGTTTTATCCTCCAGAAAAGACAGAACAAATATTACAACAAATGTTATGGTTAAACTCAAATATATTGATTAATAAAAAATATTCTTTATGGAAAAAATGTTTATTTTTTAAATTATATTTATTAATGATATTATGAATATAAATAGGAGGAGTTATGTCACATATGCAGTTATCAAAAATATATGGGAATATCTGCTCGATCCAAATTTATTTCCAACTGATTGCAGCACTACCACAAAAATGGAGCTGGCAAGTGGAAAAGGGAGAAGGTAGGGAACTTGTTTGCCTGCCAAATATTAAAGATACAAATTGGCTGAAAGGAACTGGCATAAATGGAAAAATGTACGAGTTTTATCTGAGGACAAAAATGTTGACCATGACACATGGTTTATGAAATGGTACAAAAAACGACACTTGACTCAACAATTAGAGTTTTTCAATTTAAATTATTATTTCAAATTCTTGCCAACAACAGAAAGCCATATATATGGGGCATACAACAGTCTCAGCTCTGTAGATTTTGTTGCGAAAAGACAGAATCAATAGATCATTTATTCTGGTGTTGCCCCTGTGTAGCTTGTTTCTGGTCGCAGGTTCAGGAATCACAACATGCATTTAAAATGAACCTTCCAAATAGCAGTGTTGTGCGATCTGGAAAGCCATAGTCAGTCAATAAATAATATAATAATACACGTAGGAAATTTTTCATCTTTAGCTCACAATCTTTGGAAAATACACAATTAGAAAGATTTAAAATGTTGTAAAACAGCACAATTGAAAAAGACATGGCACATAGAAACCAAACCAGGGCGGTCTATGGTGACACTATAGGTGGGACGGGATGAGAGTGGCTGAGGGGTGGGATTAAAGAGTTTTTTTGGTAAGGTATTGTTGTGATACGTAAAAGTACCATGTATGTAAAATGTGTATGTAAAATGTTTAGATAAAATGTATGTTAAAAAAAACGAAGATATTTGTCCTCCGTGGAGGGGTGAAATTTTTATTTAATTTAAAAAAATATATATTTCCAAAAAATAGCTACCCCCCTGGTTTTGGCTACTTGTGTCACCCTCACTCCACCGGCCGTGGTGGCGTCCGCGCTGCCCTACTATCTCCTCATTTGAATGCATTGCTTACAAATCATCTTGCTCCATGATCACTATTCTTGTGTACTGTCCTGCTAAAGCTAATGAATAATTCGTGTCTGAACTGCTCACCGTTGTGGTCCCGTACTGGCAGGGCGACCGAGAGTATTCAACCGGGTAAGGTTGGGCAGGCTCGGTGCTCAAGAGCTCCAGTGCGCCTGCACGGTCCGGTCTATCCAGTACCACCTCCACACCCCAGCCCTCCGGTAGCAGCTCCCCGCACCAGGCTTCCTGTGCGTGTCCTCGGCCCAATACCACCAGTGCCAGCACCACGCATCAGGCCTACAGTGCGCCTCGCCTCTCCTGCGCTGTCGGAGCCTTTCTCCTCTCCTGCGCTGCCGGAGCCTCCCGCCTGTTCAGCGCTTCAAGAGCCTTCCTCCTCTACAGCGCTGCTGGAGTCTCCTGTCTGTTCAGCGCTATCAGAGCCTTTCTCCTCTCCTGCGCTACCGGAGTCTCCCGCCTGTTCAGCGCTTCTAGAGCCTTCTTCCTCTACAGCACTGCCGGAGCCTCCTGCCTGTTCGGAGCAGCCTGAGCTGCCAGTCTGCATGGAGCAGCCAGAGCTGCCAGTCTGCATGGAGCAGCTAGAGCTGCCAGTCTGCAAGGAGCTGCCAGTCTGCAAGGAGCTGTCAGCCTGCATGGAGCAGTCAGAGCTGTCAGGCTGCATGGAGCAGCCAGAGCTGCCAGTCTGCATGGAGCTGCCAGTCTGCATGGAGCTGCCAGTCTGCAAGGAGCTGCCAGTCTGCAAGGAGCTGCCAGTTTGCATGGAGCTGCCAGTCTGCAAGGAGCTGCCAGTCTGCAAGGAGCTGCCAGTCGGCAAGGAGCTGCCAAAGCTGTTAGTCTGCATGGAACAGTCAGAGCTGTCAGTCTGCAAGAAGCCGCCAGAGCTGTCAATCTGCATGGAGCAGCCAGAGCCGCCAGTCAGCATGGAGCAGCCAGAGCTGTCAGTCAGCATGAAGCAGCCAGAGCCGTCAGTCTGCCAGGATCCACCAGTCAGCCAGACTCTTCCAGATCTGCCAGTCAGCCTGACTCTTCCAGATCTGCCAGTCAGCCAGACTCTTCCAGATCCGCAAGTCAGCCAGACTCTTCCAGATCTGCCAGTCAGCCAGACTCTTCCAGATCTGCCAGTCAGCCAGACTCTTCCAGATCTGCCAGTCAGCCAGACTCTTCCAGATCTGCCAGTCAGCCAGACTCTTCCAGATCTGCCAGTCAACCAGACTCTTCCAGATCTGCCAGTCAGCCAGACCCTTCCAGATCTGCCAGTCAGCCAGACTCTTCCAGATCTGCCAGTCAGCCAGACTCTTCCACATCTGCCAGTCAGACAGACTCTTGCAGATCTGCCAGTCAGACAGACTCTTCCAGATCTGCCAGTCAGACAGACTCTTCCAGATCTGCCAGTCAGCCAGACTCTTCCAGATCTGCCAGTCAGCTAGACTCTTCCAGATCTGCCAGTCAACCAGACTCTTCCATATCTGCCAGTCAGCCACACTCTTCCAGATCTGCCAGTCAACCAGACTCTTCCAGATCTGCCAGTCAACCAGACCCTTCCAGATCTGCCAGTCAACCAGACTCTTCCAGATCTGCCAGTCAACCAGACTCTTCCAGATCTGCTAGTCAACCAGACTCTTCCAGATCCGCCAGTCAGCCAGGATCTGCCAGAACTGCCAGCCAGCCAGGATCTGCCGGATTCAACTGCCTGGCTGGGCTTCCTCTCAGTGTTGGGCTGCCCCTCAGTCCCGAGCTGCCCCTCAGTCCCGAGCTTCCCCTCAGTCCCGAGCTTGCCCTCAGTCCCGAGCTGCTTCAGTCCCGAGCTGCCCCTCACGAGCTACTCCTCAGTTCAGTGGGGTTCTGGGTGAGGACTATTAGGCCATGGTCGGCGGCAAGGGTGGATTATCCCAGGACGCGAAGGGGAGGAACTATGACATTTATGGAGTGGGGTCCACGTCCCGAGCCGGAACCACCACTATGGACAGACTCCCACCCGGACCCTCACTATGGTTTTGAGGTGCGTCCGGGAGTCCGCACCTTAGGGGGGGGGGTTCTGTCACGCCTTGGTCTTAGTATTTTGTGTTTTAGTTAATTAGTTGGTCAGGCCAGGGTGTGACATGGGTTTATGTTATTGTGTTGTCGTATTGAGGTTTTTGTAGGCATTGGGATTGTGGTTGATTAGGGCTGTGTTTAGTTTAGGTTTGGCTGCCTGAGGCGGTTCTCAATCAGAGTCAGGTGATTCTTGTTGTCTCTGATAGGGAACCGTATTTAGGTAACCTGGGTTTCACTGTGTATTTCGTGGGTGATTGTTCCTGTCTCTGTGTAGTTTCACCAGATAGGCTGTAATTAGGTTTCACGTTCCGTTTTGTTGTTTTGTATTTATTAGTTATTTCATGTATAGTTCCGTTTTTTCTTCATTAAAAAACATGAGTAATTCAACAAACTAAGAACGCCGTTACATTGGGTCAAACATTTTGGGTAGCCTTCAACAAGCTTCCAACAATTAGTTGGGGGAATTTTGGCCCATTCCTCTTGACAGAGCTGGTGTAACTGAGTCAGGTTTGTGGGCCTCCTTGCTCACACATTCTTTTTCAGTTCTGCCCACAAATTGTCTATAGGATTGAGGCCAGGGCTTTGTGATGGCCACTCCAAAACCTTGACTATGTTGTCCTGAAGCCATTTTGCCACCACTTTGGGAGTATGTTTGGGGTCATTGTCCATTTGGAAGACCCATTTGACACCAAGCTTTAACTTCCTGATTGATGTCTTGAGATGTTGCTTCAATATATCCACAGAATTTTTCTTTCTCATATAAGCCATCAATTTTGTGAAGTGCACCAGTCCCTCCTGCAGCAAAGCACCCCCACAACATGATGCTGCCACCCCCATGCTTCACAGTTGGGATGGTGTTCTTCGGAAAGCCTCCCCCATTTTCCTCCAAACATAACGATGGTCATTATGCCCAAAAGGTCAGACGAGAGGACATATCTCCAAAAAGTACAATCTTTGTCCCCATGTACAGTTGAAAAGCGTAGTCTGGCTTTTTTATGGTGGTTTTGAAGCAGTGGCTTTTTCCTTGCTGAGCGGCCTTTCAGGTTATGTTGATATAGGACTCGTTTTACTGTGGATATAGGTACTTTTGTACCTGTTTCCCCCAGCATCTTCATAAGGTCCTTTGCTGTTCTTCTGCGATTGATTTGCACTTTTCGCACCAAAGTACGTTCATCTCTAGGAGACAGAACGCGTCTCCTTCCTGAGCGGTATGACGGCTGCGTGGTCCCATGGTGTTTATACTTGCGTATTATTGTTTGTACAGATGAACGTGGTACCTTCAGGCATTTGAAATTGCTCCCAAGGATGAACCAGAATTTTGGAGGTCTACAATTTTTTTCTGAGGTCTTAGCTGATTTCTTTTGATTTTCCCATGATGTCAAGCAAAGAGGCACTGAGCTTGAAGGTAGGCCGTGAAACACATCCACAGGTACACCTCCAATTGAATCAAATGATGTCAATTAGCCAAACAGAAGCTTCTAAAGCCATGACATCATTTTCTGGAATTTTCCAAGCTGTTTAAAGGCACAGTCAACTTAGTGTATGTACACTTTAGACCCACTGGAAATGTGATACAGTGAATTATAAGTGAAATAATCTGTCTGTAAACATGGTTGGAAAAATTACTTGTGTCATACACAAAGAAGATGTCCTAACTGACTCGCCAAAAGTATAGTTTGTTAACAAGAAATGTGTGGAGTGGTTGAAAAATTAGTTTTAATGATTCTAACCTACGTGTATGTAAACCTCCAACTTCAACTGTATTTCCTGAGCTTTCTTATCTCTTAGACATAGGACAAAGATTTGAAAACCTTAATCCTTATGATTAGTTTTTTGACTCTCTTTTTTGTCATTTATGAATGTGTAACTCAATGTTCTAAAATTCTAAATTAAATAGCTAAATGATCCATTATATGCGATATGTTAGCTTAGTCCAAGCAACTTATTATGTGACCTGTTAAGCAAATGTGTACTCCTGAACTTATTTAGGCTTGTCATAACAAAGGGGTTGACTACTTAATGACTCAAGACATTTCAGCATTCAGTTTTTATGAATTTGTAAAATTGTATCTGATGAATTATACATACGTACTTTGTATGGTGCCCTCATTGATCCTGTCCCCACTTATAAAGATCTGGGAATCTGGATTGACTAAAAGCTATCTTTCAAAAAACATGTTGATAAGTTAGTTAAGAAATTAAGAATTAAACTAGGCTTTTTCTATAGCAGAGATAGTCAACTAGTTTCAGCCATGGGCCATCTTTGAACACAACTAATTGAACACAACTAATCCCAAAAACAGATTGTATTTGAAAATAACAATAATTTCTGACCTTGATTACAGTGAGGCATTATCTCTTTTTCTCTTTGTGGGAATACTTGGGAACAGATTTCCTAAATTCAACTCACTCTAGCTGAATTTCTGATGATTGTAGTCTTTTTTACTTGTATTTGGGTGTTTCTCCCATTCTTCTCAATAGATCCTCTCAACCTCTGTCAGGTTGGATGGGGAGCATTCCTGCACAGCTATTTTTAAGTTGTGCTACAGAGTTGTTCAATAGGGTTCAACATTCAAGACTTGTCCTGAAGCCATTCCTGCGTTGTGTTAGCTGTTTTCTTAGGGTCGTTGCTTTGTTGGAAGGTGAACCTTTGCCCCAGTCTGAGGTCCTGAGCATTCTGGAGCAGGATTTCATCAATGATCTCTCTGTACATTGCTCCGTTCATCTTTCCCTCGATTCTGACTAGTCTTCCAGTCCCTGCCAATGAAAAACATCCCCACAGCATGATGCTGCCACCACCATGCTTTACCGTAGGGATGCTGCCAGGTTTCCTCCAGAAGTGACACCTGGCATTCAGACTAAAGAGTTCAATCTTGGTTTCATTAGACCATAGAATCTTGTTTTTTCATGGTCTGAAAATCTTTAGGTGCCTTTTGGCAAACTCCAAGCGTGCTGTCATGTGCCTTTTACTGAGGAGTGGATTCTGTCGTACCACTCTACCTGAGGCCTGATTGGTGGAGTGCTGCAGAGATGGTTGTCCTTCAGGAAAGTTTCTCCCATCTCCACAGAGAATCTCTGGAGCTCTGTCAGAGTGACCATCGGGTTCTTGGTCACCTCCCTGACCAAGGCCCTTTTCCCCCGATTGCTCAGTTTGGTCGAGCGGTAGAGTCTTGTTGGTTCCAAACTTATTCCATTTAAGAATTGAGGCCACTGTGTTCTTGGGGACCTTCAATGCTGCAGAAATGTTTTGGTACCCTTCCGCAGATCTATCCCTTGACACAATCCTGCCTTGGAGCTCTACTGAATATTCCTTCGACCTCATGGCTTGGCTTGGCTTGACATGCACTGTCAACTGTGGGACCTTATGTAGACAGGTTTGTGCCTTTCCAAATGATGTCCAATCAATTTAATTGAGCACAGGTGGACTCCTATCAAGTTGTAGAAACATCTCAAGGATGATCAATAGAGGGAGGATGCACCTGAGCTCAATTTCGAGTCTCAAAGCAAAGGGTCTGAATAATTATGTAAATAATATATTTCTGTTAATTTTTTTTATAAACATTTAAAAAACAAACAGTTTTTGCTTTTTCATTATGGGGTATTGTTTGGGGGGAAATTATTTAAAGTGGGTAAAAAAAAGTGGGAAAGTGGGAAAAAGGGCTGCCTAAGTATGATTCCCAATCAGAGACAACGATAGACAGCTGCCTCTGATTGGGAACCATACTCGGCCAAAAACAGAAATAGACAACATAGAATGCCCACCCCAAATCACACCTTGACCTAACCAAATAGAGAAATAAAACGGCTTTCTAAGGTCAGGGCGTGACATCATATGAGGAAATCAGTCAAATTAAATAAATTCTTTAGGCCCTAATCTATGGATTTCACATGACTGGAAATACAGATATGCATCTGTTGGTCAAAGATTCCTTAAAAGAAATGGGCCTCATAATGGGCCTGAGGATCTAGTGACGATTTTTCTGTGCTTTCAAATTGCCATCCAAAAAATGCAATTGTATATGTTGTCCGTAGCTTATGCCTTCCCATACCATAACCCCTCCTCCACCATGGGGCACTCTGTTCACAATGCCAGCAATCCGCTCACCCACATGTTGCCATCAGTAGCATTGTGTTGTGTGACAAAACTGCAGATTTTAAAGTGGACTTTCATTGTCCCCAGCTCAAAGTGCACCTGTGTAATAATCATGCTGTAGAATCAGCTGCTTGATATGCCACAACTATCAGGTGGATGGATTATCTTGGCAATGGAGAACTGCTCACTAACAGAGAGGTAAACAAATTTGTGCACATAATTTGAGAGAAACAAGTTTTTTGAGCATAAACAACATTTCTGGGATCATTTATTTCAGCTCATGAAACCTGGGAGCAACATTTTACATGTTGTGTTATTAATAATTATAATAATTATATAATATAATTGCAGTTAAACTAGGGTTGAGCAGGAGTGTGGGCATGAAGCTAGGGTTAGTGTTAGGGTTGTGGTTGAGGCTAGGATTAGGGTTAAGAGGCCTTTGGCTACTAACCTGTTATAATGTTGTCCACCAGGGTAGTTGGCATGCAGAAGATGCCCACCAGTAGGTCACTGATGGCCAGGTTGAGTATAAAGAGGTTGGTGACCGTCCTCATGTTCTTGCTCCGCAACACAATGAAACACACAACACCATTCCCCACCATGCACACCAGGAAAATGAGCAGGTAAGACACAATGAAGACTACCACTACAGAGGGCTTGTGGAGGTAGAGGTCCACGTAGGTGATGTTCTGTTGGTAATATGGGTATGGGGGGTGCTGGAGGTTCCTGGAAGAGTTGAAGAAAGTGGTGTTCCAGTCTTCTGTGCTGTTGGAGCTGATGGGATCCAGAGCGTGCGTCATGGTGGAATCTGAGGAGAGAGAGAGAGAGAGAGAGAGAGAGAGAGAGAGAGAGAGAGATACGGTAGTTTTAGTTTGTGGGTTTCTTTGTGCTTTTCACACAGTGAAATTATTTGTCACATTGGACACCTCTAGAATATATTGTAGTCTATATTGTCTACTGCATCTTGCCATCTTTATGTAATACATGATTCACTAGCCACTTTAAACTATGCCACTTTTATGTTTACATACTCTACATCTCATATGTATATACTGTACTCGATACCATCTACTGCGTCTTGCCTATGCCGTTCTGTACCATCACCCATCCATATATCTGTATGTACATATTCTTTATCCCTTTACACTTGTGTGTATAAGGTAGTAGTTGTGGAACTGTTAGGTTAGATTAGTCGTTGGTTATTACTGCATTGTCGGAACTAGAAGCACAAGCATTTCGCTACACTCGCATTAACATCTGCTAACCATGTGTATGTGACAAATAAAATTTGATTTGATTTAGTCATTCACAAAATAGAAGTTCTGGCTGAGATGGTGTGCTACCTTCTGGTTATAAAAAAACAATCTACTTTAAAAGCCATCTTTCTATGGTGGGGTGGAACCTTGAAGGTACTTTCCATTGACAAACAGTGCACCTTATGTGAATGATCTTCTATCCAATCAAGAGAGCCCATACTTAGACAGATTAGAGCCTTTACAATACCTAGGTAATAACAGGCAACACCACACTCACAGGTAGTGGATATATATTGGTTATAACGTATAAATCACAACATAGTCTCCAGAAATCCATAACAACCATTTTTCTGCCTTGATGATTGTGTGATGATTCAGTCAACTATATGCCGTCTCTCACATACACACACCCTCACTCCCTCACTCAAACACACACTCAAACACAGATGACAGAAGAATGAGCGAAGTGAAAAATGTCAAGGTATTTTTGCTAGTGATTATATTCTGCTGGTGTGCTGGTACCCTGCTGAGCACCATGGCATCAAAACGTTATTCATCAATCACATCAGCTCTGGCTCAAAAACGGTCAAAGTTTCTTCTCAACTGGAGAGAATAACTATTGACTTCAAGCTCCTTTCTCTCTGAAGTTTCTAACCTGCCAATGATTGATAAGTGGCCTAAGCTCCCTTGGGCTTTTGTTAATTAACTTTCACATGTGAAACATTGCCAGAATTGACAAGTTGTTTTGAAGTCCGAAGTACTGTAAGCGAGGAATTTTAATTGGATGGAGAATGAAAACCAACCTGGGAAATGAGCAGCTCATTTCCAGGGTCAGTGCACCTGCAACACCTCATAACGCAAACTACAGGTGTGAGATCGGCTGATCAAATGTACTCTAATAATCATTTAGAATTTCAATCAGCCTATTCTCCAGGGATGTCTCCTGGGTAGATCTGGGTCCAGATGTTCAATCCCAGTGCTAGGCACTTGTTTTTTGTTTTAAGCCTTTCCCAAACCTTCACCCTTAACTCAACCACTTGGAATTATTGCCTAAACTTAAGTTAACCCTATCCCTAACTTTAACCCAGTGGTGTAATGGGGATATACGCAGGTATGCGTCATATACCCACTATTTTTCAGTGGGCATTGCATATGCTCACTTCTTAATCCTCACACAAAGTGGAGTAGTGGAAGTATATGTCATATCAATTAACAAGGATGATGGAATAGATCAGAATGTTTAGCTTAAACTATTATTTCTTCACATTTCAGGCGCAGAAATGTACACACGGCAGTAGGCCTATGGGTGAACGTTTCAAAATGCATTTGCAAATGTGCATGCGAGCGGTTTCATGGACAGAGATGGAAATATCCGTTAGAAATTTAGGAAGAGGGGGTATATAAAGATGCATCAACTATCATGGGTTGCTAATATGTTTAGGATAATGCCTTTGGCTGCTAGACAATGAAAGAAAGTTTAAAGAAAACCATTAGAACAGGAGATTTTGGCTATGGGCTATTTTGAGGCAAGGCAAGACATGACTCATAATCTCAAGTAAATCGTCCAGGTGTCGAACAATTAAGGAACAGGACAAATATAGCCACGTTAATGATAGACCTGACTGTTTTCTGGTAGATGGCAAGGCTTTCCCAAAATGCCTTTTTAAATGTTACCAGCTACAAAGTAACCTGCTTACCTGTCAGAAAATAATTTGCATCAATCCAGTGGCCATTTCTTTTGCAAACTCCTTCTCATGTTCAATAGAAACACTGCTAATCAAACAACAGTGCTAGGTGCCTGCACAATTGAATTAAAAGGCAATTAAATAAAAATATAGAGAAATCTTAGATTTTTTCAGAGACCTCAAAAGTGGTCTGCTGATGTTGTTCAAGCATTGTCATGGTATTATAACATACAATTGTGTTGTATTTCTGTTTTTTTTAAAGTGTGACTTTGGGAGCGAAATCCTGAAAAAATGGGGGGAAATCGGAAATCTGAATTTCTGACTCAGTTTAAAGCCTACATTTTCTGTTTCAATAGTCGGCCTACTATTCATCTACTTGCACAGTACAGCTTGGGTTGGCCTGACTGAAATACCAATTTCTGATTTTTTATTTTAGGTCATTCAGATTGTGTCACTCTTTCTCAGCGGGCTGAGCTCCTGAGTGGCGCAGCGGTCTAAGGCGCTGCACCGCAGTGCAAGAGGCATCACTACAGTCCCTGGTTTGGTTCCAGGCTATTGTATAATGTATCACATTCGGCTGTGATTGGGAGTCCCATAGGGCAGCGAAAAATTGGCCCAGCGTCATCCGGGTTTGGCCGGAGTGTGTTTCTAACTGTATTCTTAACTGACTTGGATAGTTAAATAAAGGTCAAATAAAAATATATATAATTCTCATAGAATGTTTCACACAGGGAGCCTTTCCTTCGCTGGACGAGCCGTTTGGAAATGGCATAATTAGAGTATACTGACAGCTTGACTGACAGCTAAGATATGGCACCACGTGGCATAATTAAAACGTCAAGCCATGGCGTAATTTTGTGACAGCTAAAATATGGCACCACAATGTCCAGCCATGGCGTAATTATGTTGCTGCGCGGGTTGGCGTTGTATTGGAGCTTAGGTTGTCTGTAAACCTCTTCAACTTCCAGTCAACAACTAGACAAAACCAAGACCGAGATATTAAGGTAAACAAGCAGGATGACTGATCAGAAGTAAGTCACCCTCCCTCTGCACGTATACAGAATGTCAGATGTGAACAAATCCAGAGAGATTTCATTTCAGAACCATGGACAGCGGGATAGCGGCGCTCTGAGGTTCCAACCTTCAGCACCACAGGTCAATGGATAACGACAGTTATGGAAATAATTCAAATTCTTCTCATGTAGATGTTAATTCGATATGTAATGAAATGTCCATATTTAATTACATTCACATAAACTCAATTTCAGTTCCTGAACTAGCTAACTATAAACTAACTAACTATTAACTAGCATTAAATTATGTGGATGGGAGAGGGTATACTGCTATACCGTCTGCCATTGTTCAGAAAGATCAGTCCTATACACTGAAGGCCAGCCCTCTGCTCACTGAGCTCCGTCAGTCAACTCTGCAAGAGTTGAGCAAATGACACGAATATTTTAATTTGCAGTTGCAATCAAGCACGGTCAATAATAAGGTTGTTTATTGACCACGGGACGGATTCGTTCTCTTGATTTGAAGAGGCGATGCAATCTGTATGCATTTCAAATGAAATAAAGGCAAAGTCTTTTTCAATAGGTAGGCGAATGCATTGATGATTGATCATTATTTTCTAACATACTTCATGTAATTATTAAGCTATTACAATTTCTGCTCACATTCACTCCTAAAATATGCTTTTGTTGTTATAAGATTATAAGATGTTGTATTATTATTCAATCAGCAAAACCTTCAAAAAAGAAAAACAAGAAAGATCTTACCTTGAGTAAAGATGTCCAATTTACATTTCCTTCCAAAATGTGAATATGGAACATTCAAAAGTCCAAAGAGATGTATTTGCGCCACTTGTTAATGAGAAAGCATTGCTGTGAAGAGGCTCCGTAGACTACATCGCAACGACCGAGAGGACAGACACCGACAGAGTGCTGTTGCTCCACGCGCTTTGGCACAAATAGCTAAATCCACTAACAAGCGCAAGATACATTGAATGGGGTGGGAGGAGGCGCGCAGGGCGGGTAAGTAAAGTGCATGCCACCCAACGCCCCACTGTTTCTCGCGCAACAAGAGGTTGCTCAAAGAGGGAATTATAGAGGAGAGCAAAGGTGACGAGATCACACCAACTGCGTGGGTGGTGGTGGTGCTGTAATTCAATTAAATGCCTCCAATTAAAATAACATTGTCATATCTAGCTCCATACAAAAGCAAATCCGGTAAATATCGACTTTTTGGCATCTCACAGTATCTGTCTTCGAGTTCATGCTTATTGCTCTGTATGGATTTTAATTCATAAAAAAATATGATAAGGATTTATCCAGAGCTTTAAAAAGGGAGCTCTAGCCAAGCCAGGAGCTGGTGGAGGTTGAAGTGGAGGGAGTAGTTCTTAGCATGTCTCTTGAGGAGGCTTAAAAGAGATTTATGTTTGGAAAAGTTTAATATGTTCAGAAGGAGTTGGGTAATTGGTTAAGGAAGGAGGACTGGAGGGGAAAAGAGGGGGTTGAAAAGACGAAGGGGGGCAGATGATGGTTTGAATCTGTTGAAGCTAGCAATAACAAGGGAGAAGGTATGTCGAGGAAGATTGGTGTCAAATTCAGTGTGAGCCAGATGCCAGTTTGAGTTCTGGAGGTGAACTGGTGGTGGTAGAAAGTGTTGTGAGGAGCTTGGAGCCTGAGCCGTTGATGGACATGGTTATGATAAAGTTGCGTTTGTTCCTGTAGGAGTGATATTTTTTGAGAAAGTGGATCCTTGCCTTTTGGTGGATCTTTTCAGGGTGGGTGTGAAAGGAGTTAAATCAGTGATGGTAACCTGTAGTGGACTTGTGATTGTTTCTTCTGAGCAGAGGGAGTGGACACTCCGTGTCATGCAACTTGGGTCAAAATCTGTTTCTTGCTTTGCTCTTAAAAACAGGGCGCTTTTGAAAGGAGTGATTTCTGTGGAGGTGTGGAGGTGGAGCCGTTGAAGATCCCTGGTGTTTGTGACGCCTGCTGTTTGGTGCGACACAGAGCCGGTGGTGAGTGTGGTGAAACGAGGGCATCACATCAGTCCTTTTGAGTCAGTCTTTACCTGACAAGGTCTTGTTAGGATATAATTGATCCTGTTCGAGCTTTTTTGGCGAGTCCACCACGCTGTTTCAAGTGCAACTTTATGGTCACGTCGCAGCAGTGTAGGAGGGAGATTCCAAGATGTGGGAAGTGTGCAGGAGGGCTTGGTGTGGAGGATTGTGTCGTTTCGGTGGATAAAGTTGTCAACTGTAGGGGTGCACATGTTGCAGAGGTCTAGGCCAATGAGTCATATGCTTCGGTAAGGTTGGCTTCTTAGTGTTCACAGCAATGGTTATCAACTGTACTGCACAAATGGAAAGTAAATCACAGAAAAGAGATGTGTGGAAGCTGCAGAGAAGTACTTGGGGTTATGAGATTTGACTTCAGAAGTTACAAGGTGTGTTGAGTGGTAGTGTCCCGTCCTCTCAGGCTGTTGGCCTGGGGTAGGATCAGATGGGGTTAAAATAATGGAGTAAGGTGATGGGTTTTAATGAGTATAGGGTTAATTGGTGGGGTAATTCAAATGTATGTATGTTTAGTTTTCCTGGTTCCCCTTTCCAATTTTGTGTCAAAGTGTAATAGATCTATTGTTCAGTTGGGGGCGTTAATGCAGCATATTGGATGACAACTGCCGTTAAACCTCACTGAAGAAGTGTTCTAGGCGGCTGCGCATGGGAATTGATGCAGTCCAGAGACGTGGCAGCTTCCTGGGCCATGTGTGAGATTTGGGTTTAGAGGACAATAGAAGCTTATAGAAAATTAATACCTGCCTCCTGGGCTGCACCGCTTCCTGTGCTTGTTTCTTTTCTCCCTTATGGTATGTTTTGTGTTTATCTTGCATGTTTTTTTAAGTATACTGAAGAAAAATATAAATGCAACTTGTAAAGTGTTGGTTTCATGAGCAGAAATAAGGTTCCATACACACAAATAATTTCTCATTTTGTGCCCACAATTGTTGACATCCCTGTTATTGGGCATTTCTTTTTTCTTTTTCTTTTTTCTTTTTTCCTGTTTCAAATATTTTTTATTAAACACACACAAGAATTGTGTATAGGTATACAAGACAGGTATACAATTCTTATCTAAACATAAAAGAGCATTCAGGAACAACAAGACCCAGAGCCCTGGGTGCAAAACAAATAATACAAAACACGACATACAAAACAAGGACATGTAGAAAGAAAGAGGGAAGATGTCCCCCCTATCCCCCACTTATCCCCCCCCCAACTGCTCGGGTGGCAGGGCCAGCACATGCTGCCCAAAGGTAGATTAAAATATTACAGTTGAGAGTGCGTTAATAAGTACAAATTCACAGCGCCGACTCGTCCAAGTAGGAGAGGAAAGGCTGCCAGATTTGATCAAATGTTGATAATTTATTGTTCAGAATATATCTAATTCTTTTTAAGTGTACAGTGTTTGCCAATTCACTGAGCCATAATTTGATAGAGGGCGCTTCCCTCCTTTTCCAAAACAACAAGATGAGTTTTTTGGCCGAAATGAGACCGTACGAGATTAGTTGTTTTTGGGGGTTGGTTAATCCGTTTAGGGACTCAGATACTCCCAGGATTATCAGAAGCAGGTCTGGATCTATTGAAGTCTCCAAAACTTCAGAGAGGATCCCAAAAATTCCACACCAATAACCATGCAAGCTAGAGCATAGGGCAGAGCAGTGGAGTAGTGTACCCTGCGCAGCCTGACATTTATCACATGTAGGGGATGTATCAGGAAATATCCTATGCAGTTTAGTTTTGGAATAGTGTAATCTCTTGAATTGTATGAGACGATGTCTGGAATTAATGGAGCATGTGTGGATATACTCCAAGCTCTCTTCCCAGTCTGCCACAGAAATGTCAGTCCCTAGTTCTTCCTCCCATTTTGTCAGGACCCGGTTGCGAACCTGGGTCTCCGGAGTGAGAAACAGTCACTTAACCAACTGAGCAACGAATAGTCAGCAGAACCCAGAAGATGAGGCAGACACAGCAGTACTTAAGACGGTGTATTTAATAAAGTAAAAAGGAGAAGTCCTTCAATACAAAATGGCAAATCCAAAAGGTGGTAGGTATAGCACAAAAAAGCCTCAAGAGATACTCAAAAAACAAAAACAGAATTCCACAAGAGCGTCCACCGGAATCGACAAGAATACACAGAACACTAGGGCTGGGTGCTAACATACAAACACAGAGCACAGAACTGAGGGAAACTAAGGGTTTAAATACAATCAGGAGAAACGAGGCACAGGTGCAAATAATAATGGGAATCAAGGGAAAAAACATAAGGTCAAAAAGCACAATGGGGGCATCTAGTGACCAAAACCCGGAACAACCCTGGCCAAATCCTGACAGAATCCCCCCCCTAGGAACGGCTCCTGACGTTCCTACCAGCTCTCTCAGGGTGGAGGGCCCTGAACTGACGAATGAGGTCAGGGTCCAGGATGTCTTTGGCAGGAACCCAGGAGCGCTCCTCGGGACCGTAGCCTTCCCAGTCCACCAGATACTGCCAGGACCGCTGCACCCGGCGGGAATCCAGTATCCGATGGACGGTATAAGCCGGCTGGCCTCCAATGACACGAGGCGGAGGGGGAGATCTGTCTGCCGGGACAAGGGGAGAAAAAACAACAGGTTTTAACAATGAAATGTGAAATGTGGGATTAATCTTAAGGGATCTGGGTAAGTGTAGGCGATAAGAAACTGGGTTAACTCTCCTGGCAACCTTGAAGGGACCGATGTATTTCTGGGACAGCTTGCGAGACTCCACCCGTAGTGGTAAGTCTCTTGTGGAGAGCCAGACTCTCTGGCCGGGGCGCAGGGTAGGCCCGGGACGGCGACATCTGTTGGCTTGTTGTTGGTACCTCTGTGAGGAACGCATAAGATTAAGACGGGTCTTCCTCCACATAAGCCGACAGCGTCTGACTATCTTCAAGGCTGAAGGCACTCTGACTTCTGCCTCCTGGTCCGGGAACAATGGAGGAGCATAGCCAAACTGACACTCGTGCGGGGACATACCAGTGGAGGAGGAGCGCAAGGTGTTGTGCGCGTATTCGGCCCAAACAATAAAGGATGACCATGTGGACGGGTTGTCACGAGTCATACATCGGAGGGTGGTTTCCAGCTCTTGATTCATCCTCTCTGTTTGGCCGTTGGACTCCGGATGGTACCCTGAAGATAGACTGGCAGAAGCCCCCATGAGTTGGCAGAAGGCCTTCCAAAACCTTGAGGCGAACTGGGGACCTCTGTCAGAAACCATATCTTGAGGAATGCCGAAGACTCGGAACACATGATTAATTACCAACTCAGCCGTTTCCTTGGCAGAAGGTAACTTAGTCAGAGGGACGAACCTGGCCGCCTTTGAAAACCTGTCGATTATGACTAGGATAGTAGTATTGCCATGGGATGGAGGAAGTCCAGTAATAAAGTCCAATGAGATATGGGACCAGGGTCTGTGGGGAACAGGTAAAGGGTGAAGGAGTCCTTGAGGGCGGAGGTGAGAAGATTTGCCCTGGC
Source organism: Oncorhynchus masou masou (assembly GCF_036934945.1). Taxonomy (NCBI): domain Eukaryota; kingdom Metazoa; phylum Chordata; class Actinopteri; order Salmoniformes; family Salmonidae; genus Oncorhynchus; species Oncorhynchus masou. Next base: position 71,656,219 of record NC_088239.1, on the reverse strand, counting down.
AGCACACGGGACAGGCATTGACGAAAGTGGCAACGTCTTCTCTTATGGTAGGCCACCAGAACTTACGCTGGATGAATTCCAAGGTGCGACCTACGCCCGGATGACAGGTGAGGCGAGAGGAGTGCCCCCACAGAAGGACCTGAGTCCTCACTGCCTTGGGGACAAACAACCGATTGGCAGGACCTCCTTTCGGGTCCGGTTCGCTAGCTTGAGCACGTCTCACGGTATCCTCAACTTGCCACGAGATCGGAGCCACAATCTTAGCAGCAGGAAGGACAGGCATGTCCGTGTCATCTCGAATGGCAGGAGCGTAGACTCGGGACAGGGCATCCGGTTTGAGATTCTTCGACCCGGGCCGATAGGTGAGGATAAACTGGAATCGATTGAAGAAAAGAGACCATCTAGCTTGTCTAGAGTTCAACCGCTTCGCCTGCTGGATATACTCCAGATTTTTGTGGTCCGTAAGCACTTGAAACGGGTGAGAAGCCCCCTCGAGCCAGTGTCTCCATTCCTTCAATGCCATCTTAACCGCTAGGAGTTCACGATCCCCACATCGTAGTTCCTCTCAGTCGGGGTAAGCCGGTGTGAGAAGAAAGTGCACGGATGAAGCTTCTTGTCTTCACCCCTCTGAGACAGGACAGCTCCAACACCAACCTCTGATGCGTCTACCTCCACCACAAATGGTTCATCCGTAGTCGGTAGTATCAGGATGGGAGCAGAGAGAACGCGCTGCTTGAGTCCTTGGAAGGCCGTCTCAGCTTCTCTTCCCCACAAAAACCTTGCATTGCCACCCTTGGTTAAAGCTGAGAGAGGGGCTGCCACCAAGCTGAAGTTCTTGATGAACTTGCGGTAAAAGTTTGTGAAGCCCAGGAAACGCTGAACTTCCTTAACGGATTTGGGGGTGGGCCAATCCGCTACCGCCCCTACCTTCCTGGGGTCCATTTGGACTCGACCGGGTTCCACTACAAATCCCAGGAATTGTACTCGGGATGAATGGAATTCACATTTTTCCGGCTTAACGTACAGATGGCTGTCTAGGAGGCGTTTGAGTACTTGTCTGACATGCTTAGTGTGTTCTTGAAGGGAGCTCGAAAAGATGAGGATGTCATCCAGGTAAACGAACACAAATATGTTAAGCATATCCCTAAGCACATCGTTTATGAGCGCTTGGAACACCGCTGGGGCGTTGGTCAGGCCGAAGGGCATCACCAAGTATTCATAGTGACCAGTAGGCGTGTTGAAAGCGGTCTTCCACTCGTCACCAGGTCTGATCCGCACAAGATGGTATGCGTTCCGCAGGTCAAGCTTAGTGAAAACAACTGCTTCCTGGAGCAGCTCGAAGGCTGTGGCCATAAGGGGTAGTGTGTAACGGTTACGGACGGTTATGGCATTGAGTCCCCGGTAGTCGATGCAAGGACGTAATCCACCGTCTTTCTTGGCCACAAAGAAAAACCCTGCTCCCGCCGGGGAGGTGGATGGACGCATGAGGCCTGCTTCCAGAGCGTCCTTGATGTAGGTATCCATAGCAGCTCGTTCGGGTGGAGATAGGGAAAAGATCCGACCCCTGGGGGGCAAGTGCCCGGAAACAGGTCGATGGGGCAATCGTAAGGTCTATGGGGTGGTAGCATGGTGGCCCTCTGTTTGCTAAACACCAGTTTGAGGTCATGGTAACACTCGGGAACTCGGGTCAGGTCGATGGATTCTAAAGACTCGGGAGTAGAACTCGGAGAATTCTGGAAAATACAAGTAGCTTGGCACGTAGGACCCCACTGCTTGCTAGTGCCCATAGACCAGTCGATGTGAGGGTTATGGCTGTGAAGCCAGGGGTATCCAAGGACGAGAGGGAACTCGGAACAGGAGATCAAATGAAAGTTCATCAATTCCTGGTGTTGTGAAACTGAAAGTCGCAAGGAGGTAGTGACATGAGTGACAAGTCCAGATCCCAAAGGGCTTCCATCCAATGTAGTAACCCTCATGGGGTCACTTAGAGGTTCAGAGGGAACGCCATTCTCCTTCGCCCAGACACCATCCATGAAGTTACCTGCGGCTCCAGAGTCTACCAAGGCTTGAAGGTGAAGCTTGTGGTTGTCCCAGGAGAGGGTGACTGGAATGAGCAGACGGGAGTTGGACGGATGGGAGGAGGTTATGTTTCCCGTTACAGTTCCCCCGGTCTGTACGGGACAGAGCGTTTCCCTGGAGCCCGGGACACGTGGAACGGAAATGGCCCGGTTTGCCGCAATATAGACAGCGTCGCTCCCTCATCCGGCGGTCTCTCTCAGCCTGGGAGATGCGTCCAATCTGCATGGGTTCCGGTGGAGCCAGCGAGGATAAAGGTGGGGACTCGGAGCTGGGACTGATAGGGGCTAGAGGTCTACGGTTGAGTTCTCTCTCTCTCAGACGCTGGTCAATGCGTGAGGCCAACTTGATCAGGGACTCGAGATTGTCCGGTGGTTCCCGAGTGGCCAGTTCATCTTGGATAGTGTCGGAAAGGCCTTTCAGAAAGCACACCGTGAGCGCCTCGTTGTTCCAACCACTCGCTGCTGCCACCGTGCGGAACTGGATGGCATAGTCCGTCACGCTGCGCCAACCTTGGTGGAGAGTCAGGAGCTGTTTGGCTGAGTCAGAACCACTGCTTGGGCCTTGAAACACTCGTTTGAATTCCTCAGCAAAGGCAGAGTAGCTGGCACAGCAGGAACTATGGGCATCCCACACAGCAGTAGCCCAGGCCAGGGCTTTTTCCGACAGCAGGGTGATGATATAAGCGATCTTAGACCGGTCCGGTCGGTGGGAAACGACGAGGGTTGTAGCTCAAAGGAGAGAGAACATTGGGTGAGAAACCCTTTACAAGCACTTGGATCACCTGAGAACCGTTGGGGAGGTGGAAGACGAGGTTCAGCCAGGGGGTTAACTGCCATGGGTACGTGAATCTGAGGTACTGGGACGGGAACTGTTGCCGGGGTAAGACGATCAGATATTTGCTTAATGGAAGTCAGCATCTCCGACAGAAGATGAGAATGTCTAGCCATTAAGGCCTCTTGCTGAACCAGGGCGGCTTCGTGGCGTTGGACAGTCTCCTGGTGGTGGGACAGCATGGCAAAAAGGTCCTGGGAACTGGCTGCCTCTGGGTTCATTAATGGCTCTGTGTTTCTGTCAGGACCCGGTTACGAACCTGGGTCTCCGGAGTGAGAAACAGTTACTTAACCAACTGAGCCACGAATAGTCAGCAGAACCCAGAAGATGAGGCAGACACAGCAGTACTTAAGATGGTGTATTTAATAAAGTAAAAAGGAGAAGTCCTTCAATACAAAATGGCAAATCCAAAAGGTGGTAGGTATAGCACAAAAAAGCCTCAAGAGATACTCAAAAAACAAAAACAGAATTCCACAAGAGCGTCCACCGGAATCGACAAGAATACACAGAACACTAGGGCTGGGTGCTAACATACAAACACAGAGCACAGAACTGAGGGAAACTAAGGGTTTAAATACAATCAGGGCAAACGAGGCACAGGTGCAAATAATAATGGGAATCAAGGGAAAAAACATAAGGTCAAAAAGCACAATGGGGGCATCTAGTGACCAAAACCCGGAACAACCCTGGCCAAATCCTGACACATTTTGCCTTGATGGCATCTGTAGAAGGTGTGCTAACAGATTGAAAAGCATCATATAGACGCGATATAATTCTCTTTAAATAGTAAGGAGTATTGTTTGGTAACTACTATTCCTAGGTAGGTAAATTTTTCTGAAGATAACTTAAATGGGAGATGTTCTAGCCAGGAGGTGTTTTGCGACTGTATGGGCATTCATTCACTCTTGGTCCAATTTATTCTGTATCCCGAGAAGGTACCAAACAAATTGATCACATCAAGAATAGCTGGGATACTAGCCTGGGGTTCTGTTACATAGAGGAGGATGTCATCTGCGTATAGGGAAATCTTATTTAGAGTATCTTTAGTATTATAGCCGTGTATTGCTGCATGAGATCTAATCGTCTGACCGAGGGGTTCGATAATTAGGGCGAAGAGCATAGGCGACAGCGCACAACCCTGCCTTGTCCCCCTGTTAAGGTTAAATCGGGGTGACAATGATTGGTTAGTGAGTATTCTGGCACAGGGGTTCCTATATAAAAGCTGGATCCAATTTATGAACTCATCTCCAATATTACATTTCTGTAGGACCTTGAATAGATAGGGCTACTCAACTTGGTCAAAGGCCTTTCGGTGTCAAGAGATATGACGGCAAGGTCCACGTTGGGTAACCTCTGAGAATACATAATATTGAAGAGACGCCTGAGATTGAAGAATGAGTTTCTGTTAGGGATAAAGCCGGTCTGATCCGAATGGACCAATTTGCCAATTAAAGTGCTAAGCCTGTTAGCCAGAGTTTTTGCTAAAATCTTTTGGTCTGTATTAAGGAGAGATATTGGTCTGTATGACCCTACCTCTTCTGGATCTTTACCCTTCTTATGTATAACTGTAATGAACGCTTCGTCCAAAGTAGAAGGGAGAGCTCCATCCTCATTGGCCTGAACCAACATTATGTGCAGGTAGGGAGAGAGCATGTTGCTGAATGTTTTATAGAATTCACCAGGGTATCCATCTGGGCCCGGGGTCTTGCCACTCTTTAGAGATTTAATTGTTTCTCGAATTTCATCAAGAGATATTTCCTTATTCAGGAAGTTAGAATCTTCCTGGTTCAGGGCAAGAAGATTACAGTCCTCCAAAAATGTTTGCATAATTAAGGGGTTAGGATCCGCTTTAGATGTATATAGAGTCTCATAAAACTGCCAGAATCTGTCATTGATGTCTTTGGGGGAAGAGAGTAATTCCCCAGATGCAGATTTAACTTTGTGAATCATTCAGTCACTCACATTTTTTCGAAGTTGTCTGGCGAGTAATTTGTGTGGTATGTCACCAAACTCAAAATATTTTTGCTTGGCATAGAGAAAAGATTTAGCAATTTTAGCTGAGAGAATCTGATTATATTCAAATTTTAAAGAGGTCATTTTTTTATGTTTCTCCATAGATGGGTGGCTAGCATTCTCCCTATCCAGTAAGTGAATTTGTCCCTCCAGTTCTTCCAGTTTTCCTCTGTTTCGCCTACTCCTGGCAGCCTGAAAGGAGATGATACAGCCTCTCAGATAAGCCTTCAGTGTTTCCCACAATAATGCTGGGGAGGTCTCTGTGTTGTCGTTGGTATCAAAGAAAAATGTAATTTGGTCTTTAAGATATTCACAGAATGTTGGTTCTGTGAGGAGCTGAGGATTCAACCTCCAGACCCTCTCATTTGGTACAATGTCACCCAATCTCAGGGAGAAGGTGAGTGGACTGTGGTCCGAGATTATCCATTATTCATATATCAAATAAGTTCGAACTTTTTATGTAGGTATTCAAGAATTCGCTTGAATAGGAGGTAGGGGTTCGCCGGGTAGAGGATCTATCCAAATACTGGTCTAGCACACAGTTAAGGCCCCCTCCAATGACCAGGTTAGTATGGGAGATATCTGGAATCAGGGCAAGGACTCTTTTGAAAAAAGAGGGGTTATCAATGTTTGGCCCATAGATATTTAGTAGAGTTACTGAGGAAGAGTGGATTTCTCCTATCACGATCACATACCGACCCTCTTTATCCGCAAGGGTGGTTTTATGTAGAAAGGGAATTCCTTTCCGTACCAGAATCGCTGTGCCTCTCGTTTTGGCAGAGAAGTTAGAGTGATACACTTGCCCCACCCACCTACACTTAAGTCTGCTATGAGAGTTATTCTTCAGATGGGTTTCTTGCAAAAATATAATATCAGACGAGAGTGCTTTCAGGTGGGCTAGGACCTTGCACCTCTTAATTGGTTCGATTAAACCCTTGACATTCCAGGAAGTGAATGTAAGCCCCGCCCTCCTCTCGTTTGTAGTTCCTATGGTGGCCTGCATACCATGTAACTTGACAAAAAGTTAAGAAAACGCACCAAACCATCACGATCAGCATCTGTAGCACCTACACCCGAGCAGTATCCAACCCACCCCTCCCCCCCCTGCAAGCACCTTTACTTCCCACCCTGTTCCCCTAATTTCCCCAACACTTACCCCCCCATCAACCCATATTTAACAGGCATGCACAAACAGGAGAGAAAAAAGGAAAAATAAAAATAATAAACACATTGTCTGGCCGATGTCAAAAAGCACGGCGCGACCTCGAACAAGAGATAAAACAAAAATAAAATCCCAACTATACGTTCACCTCTCACTATCCTAGAACTTCTACTAACATATGAACTGAGGAGGCTCCCGCGAATAAAGTGTTCAGTTGGCATCTAATAAACCTAAACAGAATAAGTTGCAACTTAAACATGTTGTGCATTTAAGCGTCATCCTGGGTCAATCCCTGAGATAAGCAAGATATAGCCTCAAGATTATATTGCTAAGCACTGCCGGTCCAAAAATAAACCATCCGCAACCAACATAGTCAGCCGTACCTTTACATACTGTGGGTCAGGAGATTGGAACAAGGATTTGCTAAATTAAACGTTCCCCCCATTTAAAAAATAAAATACAATAAGAAAATCAAATAAAAAAATTATATATATACACATTATATATATATATATATATATATATATATATATATATATATATATATATATATATACATACACACATGCATACACATACATACATATATATACACATACACACACACATACATACATACCTACATACATACCCACACAAAAAAATCGTATATAAAAAGATATATTTAAAGAATATGTATATACATCCATATGCACATATACACATACAAACATTCATACCCCAGTATAACAATCTACACTGATTTAAAGTATGCACATACATAATACTAACATGCTAAGAGAAAATAGTAATAAAGTACAAATAGTAATTATATGTACGCACACCTACACAGCCATAAGCACTAAAGAGGGCTGGTGGGGCTCTAATCGGGAGAGCGGCCCACAGCTAGACAAAGGCAGAACGGCACAAAACATCAACTTGCTAACCAGGTGTCTGCGTCTGCCCCTTCCCAACCACCACCCCCAGTCCCCTGCAAGCAATAAATAAATGGTATGGTAGTAAGAATAATGTAAGGATTGTAAAATAAATAACGAAACAAAACAAAAGTGGGGGAATATTAGTATATCCATCCGAAAGTGTCAGTGATCAAACCTGGAAGTAAAAATATGCATTGCTCTGAGCACAGCCGGGATGAACGTGAATTTAACGTTAAATGAGAGCTCTGACCGCCCTCCATTGGTCGGCTCAGCGTCTTACATGTTCGGTAGCCCTTGTTGAGCCCGTTTAATACGGTTTCACCCAATATGGTATAGTATGGATTCGAGTCCATGAGCAGACCCTAACACGCAATGACAAGGCACTCTAACCTGTACGGGGGATTGGTGTATATCCCCGGATAAACTTCTCTGCGTCCAAAACCGAGGAGAGCCAAATCTTCTCACCGGAAGGCGGGGTAATTCTTAGTCTTGCAGGGAAGAGTAAGGCTGGGCGAAGATGGAGTTTGTAGAGTTTGGTCATGACATCTCTGTAGTCGGCGCGATGCTTTGCCACACCGGGCACATAATCCTCATATACACGGAATGGATGCCCATTATGTGACAGGTTGCCCCTCATTCGAGCTTCACGCAGGATAAGATCCTTGGTCTTGAAACTGTGACAACAGATGATTACTGGGCGAGGACGTTGGCCCGGTCCAGGCACTGGGACAAGGGAGCGATATGCACAGTCCAGGTGGAGATCCGAATCCAAAACATCCGATCCCATTGCATCCTTCAATAGCTTGGCGAAGAAGTCGGTGGGGTGAGAGCCTGCCTCTACCCCATCTGCCAGACCAACAACGCAAAGGTTATTACGTCTGGATCGGCCCTCCAGGTCAACCACTTTCACAGAAAGCCTCTGCACACTATCCTGCAATGACGTGCATAGCTTCTCTAACTCGTCGATCCTAACAGCGTTGAATTCAGAAGCTTTCTCAAGGTCCACAATACTCTGGCCATGCGAAGCGACCGTTCGAATGATGCTCTCGATTTTGGTGTCCAGTTCAGCAATAGTGGCCTTAAATGGCTGCAGCGAATTTTCGAAACTTTTTGGTAAAAATTGCGCAACATTTCAACATCCTGCTACTCATGCCAGGAATATAGTATATGCATATGATTAGTATGTGTGCATAGAAAACACTCTGAAGTTTCTAGAACTGGTTCAATGGTGTCTGTGACTATAACAGAACGAGTTCCGTGGTCAAAATCGCAAGAAACCTGATCACAAAATCGACGAAGAAAAAATCCATCCGCCAGGCTCTGTATTGTCTACGGCTTGCCATAAATTATGGGACTGGGCTTGCAATTCCTACAGCTTCCACACAATGTCGCCAGTGTTGTGATTTCCAGGTCCCTTTATCCTTGGTAAGATCACTGAATAGCACATCCTGTTTTCAGGTGTGCACCCGGAAAAAATGTTGGTGAAAAAATGGATTTCGTTTTGAAAACTTCTAGCTATTGAATACAGATCTCTCCGTGATCAATTTGATCGTTTATTAACGTTTACTAATATCTAAACTTGGATTACAGAAGTAGGTTGAAGTGTTTTGTCAAAGTTTATAGGCAACTTTATGAATTTTAAAAAATGACGTCGCGTTGGGAAACGTGACTTTTTCCATGGATTTCTCGGTGTTCATAAATGGACATTTTGGGTATATATGGACCGATTTAATCAACAACAAAAAAAGACCCAATTGTGATGTTTATGGGACATATAGGAGTGCCAACAAAGAAGCTCATCAAAGGTAATGAATGTTTTATATTTTATTTCTGCGTTTTTCTCGTCCCCTTTGTGTGTTTCTGGGGGCTGCATGCTATCAGACAATAGCTTCTCATGCTTTCGCCGAAAAGCATTTTACAAATCTGACATGTTGGCTATATTCACAACGAGTGTGGCTTTAATTGAGTACCTTGCATGTGAGTTTTAATGAAAGTTTGTGTTGTATCGAGTACAATTAGTTGGAGCTCTGGAATTTCCGCTGATTTGGTTCCTGTACAGGTACAAGCATCCATTTAAGATCCTCAGCTATAGCAACACGTAGCTCCCCCAAAGCCCGGATAAATTCTGTAAGTGTCACGTTGTTGCAGGTGCCTCCCGCCATGTCTGTCTCGTTGTTTAGTGGGGAGTAGGCCGAAGTATTTGAAATTATTTCAAATAGAGTTTGAACCCAGTCCTGGTTAGATCACATTTTAATGAGCTTGGATGGTTTCTCTAGAGACAGACAGATCGAGAATCACTTTCAAAATGTGTTTTTAAAATGTAGTTGCCTTCTCAAAACAATATTATACTGTCAAAATTGCAAATAGATTCCACAAAAGAACACAACGGCCTACAAAAGATTAATGCATAATCCATACTGCATAATGAAACCATCTTTTGTGTCCAAGCAGACAAAACAGAAAGTTAGAATTGTCTTTTAAAAATCCCAGTAGAGCAGTCACTAAATCATGATGATAATAATTGGGAGTACTATCCAAAGGAGCAGAATTATAGGCCTATTTCAACAAATAATTTCATACATGTCAAATATTATTCCTGATTTTAAAATAAATAAGGATTCATCATCGGTATCATCACAATCCAATTCCATGTATTCAATACAAAGGCTGTTTGCTGGTTGTTTTGTAGACTTTCCATTGGTGCACAGAAACACAATAGAAATAAGGAGAGGTGACTGACATGAAGATACAGTATCTATATATTTCTTTTACATTTAACCTTTATTTAACTAGGCAAATCAGTTAAGAACAAACTCTTATTTACAATGACAGCCTACCAGGGAACAGTGGGTTAACTGCATTGTTCAGGGACAGAACAACAGATTTTTACCTTGTCAGCTCAGGGATTCAAACCAGTAACCTTTTGGTTACTGGCCCAACACTCTAACCACTAGGCTACCTGCCGACACCAAGTATAGTCCTCGATCCATACTAAAGTGAAGCTTTATGATGGTAGGTCACAATGTTGGAGATGATGACTTAGTCGTAACCCAAAGTTACTTCGAAGTAACTTAACCTAATTCTCTGCATCAATGCATGTCCGCAATATTGTAAAAAATCGTAACAATTACATTAGATGGTCTACATTGACTTGATCTTTCCATATACTGTACATGGTATGAGACTGATGAGGTGATTTATAATTTTGTACAGTAATATTTACTGACTGCCGGAAACAGTGAACACAATTGCACACATTTCTCTTCTAATGAAAACAATGTGTTATATTCTGTAAACTGACCACTTAATAGTGAATTTTGTTTTCGTCTTGGTCTAAGCTATGCAAGTCAGGTACTAATGCAAGAAAATGATCAGAACTTCTCTAAATGTATTTGAGCATTTGATCATTGCTGTTCTGCTATAGATACATTTTACCACAAATCTCAAAATTGCTTGTACGTAAATTAAGAAAAACTTTAATGAACTGATACAGGCTATGTTTTATGAATCCAAAACATGTTTGTCTTGACAATGAGTAAAGGAGTTGGCAAGAGCACAAACAGATCTGGGACCAGGCTAACATGGAGTTTGCTCTTCCAGTAATGTGTTTATCAACTGCCTTTACTCTTTACTTTCTTCCCCATTCCAGGTGTGCAAAGTGTGATGTACCTTAGGCTATGATACAGACAGGGTTTCAATTACCTGTGCCATTGACTAAAGAAGTCAATATTCTTGATGCTGTCACCCTGTGCATACAGAGGCTCCGCAGAGGAGGAAGGGGAGGACCATCCTCCTCAGTGAATTTCATCAAAATAAAAAGTGAAACATTAAAAAGTTATCCTTTTTAGATAAAACGATACTAAATATATTCACATACCAAATAATTTATTAAAACACACTGTTTTGCAATGAAGATCTACAGTAGCCTCGGTAACACTCTGTAGCACCATGCTTTAGCAGGAGGACAGCTAGCTCCTGTCCTCTTCTAGGTACATTGACTTCAATACAAAACATAGGAGGCTCATGGTTCTCAACCCCTTCCATAGACTTACACAGTAATTATGACAACTTCCGGAGGATGTCCTCCAACCTATCAGAGTCCTCCAACCTTGTCGCATTAATAACCTCTTTGGGCTGAGATCCCGCTAACGGGATCTAATGTAATTGTTACAATTTTTTACAATATTGCATGCATTGATGCAGAGAATGATGTTATGTTACTTCTAAGTAACTTTGGGTTACTACTAAGTCATCATCTCCAACATTGTGACCTACCATCATAAAGCTTTGCTTTAGTGTGGATCGAGGCCTACACTTGGGGTCGGCAGGTAGCCTAGTGGTTAGAGCATTGGGCCAGTAACCGAAAGGTTGCATCCCTGAACTGACAAGGTAAAAACCTGTTGTTCTGCCCCTGAACAAGGCAGTTAACCCACTGTTCCCTGGTAGGCTGTCATTGTAAATAAGAATTTGTTCTTAACTGACTTGCCCCGTTAAATAGCCAGTGAAAGTGCAGGGCGCCAAATTCAAAACAACAGAAACCCCATATTTAAAATTCCTCAAACATACAAGTATTTTACACCATTTTAAAGATACACTTCTTGTTAATCCAACCACAGTGTCCGATTTCAAAAAGGCTTTACGACGAAGGCACACCAAATGACTATGCTAGGCCAGGGCCAAGTCACAGAAAAACACAGCCATTTTTCCAGCCAAAGAGAGGAGTCACAAAAAGCAGAAATAGAGATAAATTAATCACTAACCTTTGCTGATCTTCATCAGATGACACTCGAGGGACTTCATGTTACACAATACATGTATGTTTTGTTCGGTAAAGTTCATATTTATATCCAAAAATCTGAATTTACATTGGCATGTTATGTTCAGTAGTTCCAAAACATCTGGTGATTTTGCAGAGCCACATCAATTTACAGAAATACATAAATGTTGATGAAAATACAAGTGTTATAGATGAAACTTTAGATGAACTTCTCCTTAATGCTGAGTACAGAGTACAGAGCTCAGAGCCCAAAACAACCCAAACAGATATCCGCCATGTTGTGTAGTCAACAGAAGTTAGAAATAGCATTATAAATATTCACTTACCTTTGATGATCTCCATCAAAATGCACTCCCAGGAATCCCAGTTTCACAATAAATGTTTGTTTTGTCCATCATTTGTGTCCAAATACCTCCTTTTTGTTCACGCGTTTAGCCCAGTAATCCAAATTCATGACGCGCGATCACTAGGTCCAGACGAAAAGTCAAAAATTTCTGTTACAGTCCGTAGAAACATGTCAAACGATGTATAGAATCAATCTTTAGGATGTTTTTAACATAAATCTTCAATAATGTTCCAACCGGAGAATTCCTTTGTCTTCAGAAATGCAATGGAACTCAAAATAATAAAGAAAACAAAGATAACTAAGGTCAGGGCGTGACACCAACAGGACAACGACCTTAAGCACACAGTCAAGACAACACAGAGCTTCGGAATAAGTCTCTGAATGTTAACTCAGCTCGTGGCTCTCTGGCAGATTTCTGACTCATTCCCCTCTCATTCGCTCCCACTTCACAGTAGAAGCATCAAACAAGGTTCTAACAACTGTTGACATCTAGTGGAAGCCTTAGGAAGTGCAATTTCACCTCATAGACACTGCATTCGATAGGGAATTAGTTGAAAAACTACAAACCTCAGATTTCCCACTTCCTGGTTGAAATTTTTCTCAGGTTTTTGCCTGCCATATGAGTTATGTTATACATCATGTTAGGCATCATTCAAACAGTTTTAGAAACTTCAGAGTGTTTTCTATCCAAATCTACTAATAATATGCATATATTAGCAACTGGGCCTGAGTAGCAGGCAGTTTACTCTGGGCACCTTATTCATCCAAGCTACTAAATACTGCCCACAGCCATAACAAGTGTTAACTGACATGATGTCCACCCAATCAAAGTATCAGATAATTAATATAGTACTGAAAGCATAAGCTACAGCTAGCTAGCACAGCAGTGCATAAAATGTGGTGAGTAGTTGACTCAAATAGAGAGAAAGACAATAGTTGAATAGTTTTTAAATATTAATTTCTTCCAAAATGAAAGAGAAGCAAGAGAGAGAGAGAGAGAGAGAGTGTGTGTGTGGGAGAGAGAGAGAGACATACAGTGCCTTGCAAAAGTATTCATACCCCTTGGCGTTTTTCCTATTTTGTTGCATTACAACCTGTAATTTAAATGGATTTTTATTTGATATTTCATATAATTGACATACACAAAATACCATAATTTCCGGACTACAAGCCACTACTTTATTCCCACACTTTGAACCTCGCGGTGATGATGCAGCTTTTGAGTTGAAGGCGATAAATCTGTCTGTTGGAAAAGGAAATAGAGCTGCTGCATGGGAGCTTGGCCTTAATGAGTTGATGATAAGACGTTGGAAACAGCAGCGTGAGGAACTGACTCAGTGCAGAAAGACAACAAAAGCTTTCAGAGGGAAGAAAAGCAGATGGCCCAAAGTATTTGCAGCCACTCGACATCAGTGTAAATCGTGCATTTAAGGTGGCGCTCCTTGTTCAGTGGGAGGCTTGGATTACAAGTGGGGAGAAATCCTTCACTAAAACGGGCCGCAGGCGAAGAGCATCTTATTGTCAAGTCTGCCAGTGGGTCCTGACAGCGTGGAGCATTGTCAACAAAACCACTATCATCAACGGGTTTCGAAAGGCTGGACTGCTGCGTGTTGAAGGGGCAGCATGAGCTCAGCGGGGTATTTGCCTCCGGATGAAAGTGAGGAGAGCGACAATGAAAACGATCCAACATTGGATGAAGCAATTCTGAGGCTATTCAACCAAAGGAGATGACTTCAGTGGTTTCAGTGCACAGGAGGAGGAAGATAGTGACCAATGACTTTCTTGGTAGGCTACTGTTTTAATTTTTGTTACAGGCCGTGTTTCGTTAAAGTCTATTTATTTTTGTTACAAGCCGTGTTTCGTTTAAAGGCTGTGTAAAGTTAATTTGTTTAAATGTACCGGTAGGCACCTGCAGCTTATAGACATGTGCGGCTTATTTATGTACAAAATACATATTTTTTAATAATTCAGTGGGTGCGGTTTATATTCAGGTGCGCTTAATAGTCCAGCAATTACGGTAGTCAAAATTGATGAAGTGTAATGGAAAAAAAATAACTTGTTTCAAAACATTTACAAAACAATTAAAAACGGAAAAGTGGTGCATGCATATATATTGAACCCCTTTGTTATGAAGATCCTAAATAAGCACTGGTGCAACCATTTTCTGGATTTATTTTCTAATTTTATCTGTCATAGTTGAAGTGTACCTATGATGAAAATTACAGGCCTCTCTCATCTTTTTAAGTGTGAGAACTTGCACAATTGGTGGCTGACTAAATACTTTTTTGCCCCACTGTAACCCTGAAGGAGCTGCAAAGCTCCACAGCGGAGATTGGAGTATCATTCCATAGGACCACTTTAAGCCGTATACTCCACAGAGCTGGGCTTTACGGAAGAGTGGCCAGGAAAAAGCCATAAATTAAAGAAAAATTAAGCAAACACGTTTGGTGTTCGCCAACAGGCATGTGGGAGACTACCCAAACATATGGAAGAATGTACTCTGGCCAGATGAGACAAAAATTTTGCTTTTTGGCCATCAAGGAAAACACTATGTCTGGCGTAAACACAAAACCTCTCGTCACCCCAAGAACACCATTTCCACAGTGAAGCATTGTGGTGGCAGCAGCATCATGCTGTGGGGATGTTTTTCAACGGCAGGGACTGAGAAACAGTTCAGAATTGAAGGAATGATGAATGGTGCTAAATACAGGGAAATTCCTGAGGGACACCTGTTTCAGTCTTCCAGAGATTTGAGACTGGGACGGATGTTCACCTTCCAGCAGGACAATGACCCTAAACATACTGCTAAAGCAACACTCGAGTGGTTTAAGGGGAAACATTCAAATGTCTTGGAATGGCCCAGACCTCAATCCAATTGAGAATCTGTGGTATGACTTAAAGATTGCTGTACACCAGCGGAACTACTCCAACTTGAAGGAGCTGGAGCACTTTTGCCTTGAGGAATGGGCAAAAATCTCAGTGGCTAGATGTGCCAAGCTTATAGAGACATACTCCAAGAGACTTGCAGGTGTAATTGTTTGCGAAGGTGGCTCTACAAAGTATTGACTTTGGGGGGGTGAATAGTTATGCACTCTCAAGTTTTTTGTTGTTGTCTTATTTCTTGTTTGTTTCATCTTCAAAGTGGTAGGCATGTTGTGTAAATCAAATGATACACACCCCCAAAAATCAATTTTACTTCCAGGTTGTAAGGCAACATAATAGGAAAAATGCCAAGGGGGGTGAATACTTTCGCAAGCCACTGTATATATTTGTTTCACTTTCACTTACCCAGCTAGTATCAAATGCAGCTAGCTAGTTTAGCCTGTTCAAACACCAGGCTCAAACAGAGAGGGATGCTATGTTAGCTAGCTGGCTATCCAACACTGGAATTCTTCCAAGTCAAGGTAAGCTTTTGGTTTTATAAATGTATTGCCACCGGGACCTACCAGTGTATCTGCTAAACTTCTTGTTTCTGTCTGTAGACTGTAGTGCTTGATTGTAGCAGGTTTACTAAGGCGTTAGTTCCAGTAACTGAGGTTATTGTCTATGATCTGACTATTTAGGTTGTGTGTAGCAGTTTGCGGTCATGATATGAAGGTTTGGCTTGGAAAGGTTTTTTCACCTGATCACAGACAGCTGATGTGTTGTGCACTGAAGTTCACAAGCGAAGGAAAAAAGTGAGAGGAGAAGAACATGTAGATATTTGCTAGGAGGAATTTTATATACAACAAGCTGTTTGTATGTGGTTGCTATGAAAGTGATCAGGGGTGTATTCATTCCGCCAATTCTGTTGAAATACGTGTCTTAAACAGAAGCAAAGGGAACAAAACGGGGTAAACATACCTGCATTTGTCCAATAGAAACTTGCAACTGTTGGACTAATTATTGCACCCTTGATCAGCTAGATGCAGGCAAGAGTGTGCAAGGCTGTATTGAATGTGTCACTGTATGTCACCTTGGGTGTGTTCGTAAATTACCTACGGATTGCCAGAGTATGCTCATGTTGCACTCTGGTCGTGTGTAAATTCAGAGAGTTGTCAGATTTTCCGTTTGTATATTCAGAGCGTGTTGCTTTCAGAGCGTTCAGTCGGGTTGATGCGAGAGTTTAAACCTCACAATGGCAGTCAAGCACCCAAGCTAATTGGCTAAAGTTGGGTAGCTACTTCCAGACACAAATGAGAGAACAACTCACTCTGACCATTTTACTCGCTCTAGCATATTATCGAGAGCCTTAGTGAATGTAACTGTGCTGCTGTCAACAATTTAATTAATTTTCTTTGTCAACGGTGTTGCACATTCATGAATTCATCAGTTATTCTGCGCTCTGGCACACAGACGAGTGCTCTGAAATCAGAGTAGATAGCCAGAGTGAATTTACAAACACACCCCTTGATTACTTACATTTTTCTCTCGACCTGTGCACCTACGTTGTAAACTTTCTTTCATAGGCTAGGTTGGAGCAACCTCTTGATTTGTATAGGGAAAATTCTAGTATCATGTAGTATCCTAAACCTATCGATGTTACATTGAGCTGGGTGTATAGAATATGAATGACAGTCATCCAATATGCTGTAATAGAAATTTAAAAAAAGATCATCCTCCCTCATCTAGAAACGGCACCGACCGCCACTGGTCTATACCAGGGAAAACAATTACTACAGCATTCTTTACTGTAAAGTCTGGTTGCAGACGTGGGAGGAATTAACGGTGTGATTATGCAGTGTGTGTGTGTATATTCAGTATATAATGTATGTATGCTGTAACAACTCTGATACTCATTAGTCTCTAATTATTATTCACCATTTTCAAGACTTTTATATCAAACCATAGGCTACATCCCAAATGGCACCCTATTCCCTATATACTGGAGTGCACTACTTTTGACCAGAGCTCTATGTGCACTATATAGGGAATAGGGTTCCATTTGGGATGAAGGCATTTTCTCCTTGCCTTTTACTATGCCCTTTGTACTGGCCTTGTTTAACCCATCAGCTGTTCCAGGAAAGAGAACAGAATGTCTCTTTCCATTCTATTCCTAGTCACAGAATTCCAGAGGGGGAAAAATGCTCATTATTGTTCTGGCCTTTATGTAATGTAATCATCAACTGGGTCAAAGTTCAGTGTTTTCCTCTATATTAGAGTCATTAATAATGGATGACTATAAGCCTATTTGCATGTGTGATTCCGGTCTCAAAGGGTTCTATCCCAAAATGTTCATCCTATTTCAGGGTTGTGTCCTGAATGGCACCCTATTCCCTATACAGTATAAACAGTGCATTTTTAAAAAAAATACGTCAGAGCTCTGGCTGGGCAACTGAAGGACATTCAGAGACTTATTCCGAAGCCACTCCTGTGTTGTCTTGACTGTGTGCTTAAGGTCGTTGTCCTGTTGGTGTCACGCCCTGACCTTAGTTATCTTTGTTTTCTTTATTATTTTGGTTAGGTCAGGGTGTGACGAGGGTGGTTTCTTTAGTTTTTGTTAGCCTAGGTATTTATATGTCTATGGTTGCCTAGATTAGTTCTCAATCCGAGGCAGCTGTTTATCGTTGTCTCTGATTGGGGACCATATAGGTAGCCATATTCCTTGGGTAGTTTGTGGGTTCTTATTCTATGTTTAGTTATTCTATGTTCCCCGCACTCGCCCTGAGGTGCGTGTCAACAGCCCAGTACCACCAGTGCCGGCACCACTCACCAGGCCTACAGTGCGCCTCAGCAGTCCAGAGCGTCCGGCAACAGTACCCAATCCAGAGCATCCGGCGACAGTACCCAGTCCAGAGTGTCCGGCGACAGTAACCAGTCCAGAGCGTCCGGCGACAGTACCCAGTCCAGAGCGTCCGGCGACAGTACCCAGTCCAGAGCTTCCGGCGACAGTTCACAGTCCGGAACCTCCAGCGACGATGCCACAGTCCGGAGCCTCCATCAATGATCCCCAGTCCGGAGCCTCCAGCGACGATGATCCACGGGTCAGTGCTACAAGGGCAGAGGGATCAGTGTAAAGAAGGGGGGCGGCATCCAGAACCAGAGCCGCCACTGAAGTTAGATGCCCATAGACCCTCCTATATAAGTTTAGATTTGCGGCCGGGAGTCCGCACCTTTGGGGGGGGGTACTGTCACGCCCTGACCTTAGTTATCTTTGTTTTCTTTATTATTTTGGTTAGGTCAGGGTGTGACGAGGGTGGTTTGTTTAGTTTTTTAATTGTCTAGGTGTTTTGTATGTCTAGGGGTTTTTGTAAGTCTAGGTGTTTATATGTCTATGGTTGCCTAGATTGGTTCTCAATCAGAGGCAGCTGTTTATCGTTGTCTCTGATTGGGGACATTATTTAGGTAGCCATATTCCTTGGGTAGTTTGTGGGTTCTTATTCTATGTTTAGTTGCCTGTCTGCACTAGCCATATTAGCTTCACGGTTCGTTTTGTTGTTTTGTATAGTTTGTTCAGTGTTCTTTCTTCATTAAAGAAGTATGT